>NC_088922.1:70785000-70892500 GCF_038396675.1 Hydra vulgaris | reverse complement strand
TTCATAAATGATTGTAAAGCTTTTTCAACATATTCGACAAATTCTATGTCTTCTGAATCCATTATTTTTAAAATCTCCTCCAACTCAATAAAAAAAAATTTAAAATGATGGCAATTTGTTCTTATATCTTCTATAACTATATTTTCTCGTTTTGAAAAAGCATTCTTTAAACCATTATAACTTTCATATTTATAATCTTTATCACTTTCTTTTGCAGACATTATTTTTTTATTATATTTAATTTTGATATACTTTTTTCTTTGTTCTGTTTTTTTTTCGCTTTCGTTGATAATGTTAAAAAAAAATTTGTCCGTTTTTATAGCGAATTTTTTATTAAAAAAACATGCCATGTTTTTTAAAAAATGTGACAGGTTTTTTAAAAAACATGCCATGTTTTTTAAAAAACATGTCATTTTTTTTTAAAAAAAACGTGACATGAATTTTTAAAAAACATGACATGTTTTTTAATAATCGAAACTAAATAAAGCGAAACTTGATTGTTCTTTCGAAAGCAAAACTAAATCTTATTTACCGAAACTAAATAAAACAAAAGAATTAATCGAAAGCAAAACAAACTTATCAAACTATTTTTAGTAACGAAACAAACATTAATTTAATATAAATTTTATGAAAAAATTATTATTCACATAGAACATCAACATTGAACATCGAACATCAAACAACAATTAAAAAAAATGAAAATGAGTTACGAAGTGTCGAATTTACACAACATTATAGACGTTGCAGTGGAGGAACTTATCAAATACAAAAGCAAGTTAAAACGGCTACAGAGGCGAGAAACAACCAAACAGGCGCATAGTAGGCAAAAAAATTTAAAAAACATCTACGATATTTTTCGGCAATTTCAATTAGCTCAAGGTTTTTTTTTTCATCTAAAAAAATTTTTTTATATTTATAATTTTTTTTATATAAATTTTTTTTTATTATATAATAACTTGATTTATTTAGATAAACTTAAAGAAAATAAATACCACTTAAGAAAGAGGCTCGCTATTGATGCTAGCGAAATTTGTCCAGTTGATACCACCAATTGTGTCGACAATTTACCACCAATTGTGTCAACGAGTAGCTCAACTCAAGGTTTGTTATTGACTTGCATGTATTAAATTTATTATTTTTCTATTCCTTTTTTTTTCTTCAATTTATTTTTTCAATTAACTTATAGAGACTAACTATAATAACAATGAAGGAATTAATATCAACGCAGATATTATAAATGAAGCAACGACTGTCACAATGAGTGTATCACAAGGTCCGTCTACTTTTTTAATAATTTTTTTTTAATAATAAAAATATTTTTTTTATATAAATTTTTATCTTATAGATACAATCGATGGAATAAATGAAGTTTCGAAAGATGATGATTTTTTGGATTTTTTATGGGAAATACCAAATGTAGAATGATTAAATATAATAAAATATTTTTTTTAAACTCACCTTATAATTATCCTCGATTATATAAATCAAGTCTTTGAGCCGCTGTTAAATTATCCTGATTTACAATTGGTGGTGCAGTAGTTTGTATTGGTACTTTTTTGCCTTTTTTTCGTTTAAACCATCCAGCAATGGCTCCACCCAATTTTGAAATAGCATCAGCATTTTGTACTGCAAATTTACCAAGAGCTTTTGCATTATCAATTGTAACAAGGCTTTCCAATCCACGTCCACGTTTTGTTCTTTTTTTATTTCTATTATATTTTTTTTTATAATGTGTTTTTTTAAGATGTACTTTTTTATGAGCTTTCTTACGCATTTTTTTTAGAAAATTAAAATAATATTTTTTTTTGACGTTACTTATACGTTATTTATTTTAATTCATTATTTAACATTTACAATATGATTTACATGACCATTTTATTTTTCAAGATAAATTTTTTAAAAAAAAAGAATGTCTGATTCAGAAGCAGAAATATTCGATATTAAATATAACAACGAAAGGCAGTACGAAAAAAAGATACGCATTAGAAACAACAGAAAGAAACTTTTAAAGACCCATTTAAAAATTATCAAAATAGAACAATCGAAAAGCAAACAAGAAAAAGCAACAGAATGAAGATCACGAATTCTAAACGAATACGATCAAAAAAAGAAGCTTACAATATCAAAATCAAATTATAATTTACATTTGTTTATTATTGTTGACAATTATAAAAAAATGTTTTTTATTTTTTGTTATATTTAAAAAATTATTATTTTAGATGGATAATAAAACAAAACTATTTATTAATAATAAACTATCATCAGAATGGAGAAAATTGGCGCAATATCTAAAATTTACTTCCAACGAAATTGCCGTTATTGAACACGATAACAGATATGAAAGTGATCGATGTTATCAAGTGTTAGTCAAATTGTATCAGCGTAAACCCGACGAAATCAACATAATTTTATTGAAAACCCTATCGAAATGGTTAAATGACATTAAAAACTCAAATGATAATATTATATTAATCAATAAAGAACTTATAAGTAATCTTGAAAATTGTATTGAGCATATGCAAACATTTTTCTTTTAATTCTTTTTTGTAAAACTCTTATTTCTTTAAATATATATTTTTTCTTTAGATGGATTACAAATTTAAAATATTAATAATAAATAAACATTTAACCGCAGAAGTATTGAATAAAATTAAATACCTACTGAAGGATGAAATTGGAGAAGGTGAATTAGAAAAATGTACAACCTTTCTAGAGTTGGCACGGGCGATGGAAAAATTGAACATTATTTCACCAGAAAATATGGAGCGTTTATTAAACATTTTAGAGTTTCTTAATAAACAAGACATTATAGAAATGCTTGAAAAACCACACCTTTAAAGACGAGGATTACAGGCAAAAGAATTATCTTATTTCGCCGATCGTATTGGTTCGCAATGGAGTCGCCTTGCAAGATACTGCGGACTTGATGAGGCATGTATTGATGTTATTGATAGCGATTATAGATATGTTCAAGCTAAAGCAATGCAAACATTTAAAGTGTGGCTCGAACGAAATGGTACAAGGACATGGACAGATTTAAAAAAAATTCTATTCGAAATGGATAGGCGTGATTTAATTGGCGACTACGAAAGACAATTAAGTTGTATTATATGAAAAAAAAGTACATTTTTTAAATTTAAAAAAATTTATTTTTTTTATACATTTTTTTTATATGTTTTTTTATATTGGTAGCATTAAAGCGGATATACTGCAAACAGCAAGCGATGACACCATTGTCGAAGCCATGATTTCATAATTTGCTAAACGTTGCACCAATGGATTTATAACGTACGTATTTACAGGTTCAGGTAATGGTGTCACCAAAGCAGGATCGGCGGCAGCACCCAAAGCAGCTTGATAGGCGGCAATTGCCAAATTTAAATCGGTAAAATTCCCAACACCACCTTGCGCAACTAGGGCGTTATTTAAAGCCAACAATCGTGCAGTTACATTAGTTTGACATAATTGATGCGCGGTATTAAAGTTTTGAGTTGCAGCATTTTTTTTTTCCAATTCACTCTCGATAATTCTTAAAAAACGAGTTTGTAAATCAGTTATTGTTGCTTCCATTTTTTTTTATTTTTTTATTTCATAAAAAATATATTATAGAAAAAAAACATCGTAATATATATGACTTTATATTATATTTTTATATTATAACCCTTAATTTTCTTATGATTTGCTATATGATTTTTTTTCTAAATTTTTTTTTTAGATTTCAATTAACAATTTCAATAAACAATATTATGCAAGATTTGATACTTATAAAAATATATCGATGTAAAATAGAATTTCTTGACATTAATGAAAATAGATGTTTCAAACAAAATTGGACAAACGAAAATCAATCAAAGTTGGATGATTATAGTGTTGGATTATAACGAAAACATAGTGACAAATTACGATAGCGGATACGAAGAAGAATAAAATGGAAATAAATTTGTACGACATTGAAGACATTTTTAAAAATGTTAAAACGACATAATAAACAACAAAACGATACTTTAAAAAATATACGTTTACAAGCAATCGCATTTTATTATTCTCTTTGCGAACGATGCAAATGGCATTATTTTCGTTATTATTTATTTTGGAAAGAAATGAAACAATTTACACATTATTTAGATTTAAATTTTCATCATTTTTATACGTTATATAAACTAACAAATAACTATTATCACGATATCATTCAAAAAATTAACAAAAAAAAATTTTTTATTAAATCTAAATTTACCACTGTAAATAAGAATGTAAAGTATATTTTTCAATTGTCAACTGGAATTTATTGTCCTTCATTATATTGTATTTAAATTTTTTTTTAGATGACAGAAGTAACAAAAGCTTCTCAAATATTAAAATTGGAAACAAATGTTGTATTGGAAATCTACATTTACAATAGAAATAAAATTAATTTCATTGCAAAACATTGCGAAGGCACTTGCTCGAAATGTCAACTCATCGTATTAGAAATTCAAAATATTGCCAATGATCAAATACCTCAAGTGTAAAAATAAACGCTTATTTGAAAATAATAACTTAATCGATACAATGACAACGTTGCGAGAGAAATGGAGGGATATAAACACTCCTATAATATGTTATTTATTTGGATATGATTATAATATTCATCCATTACCACTAGCATATGAGTACGATGAACCTTTTAACCCAAAAATCAACCATATGAAGTGTTTATCTTTACAAGAAATATGCAAAAGAAGATTGGCCGATGATAGAATTAGAAAAGAAATTAATTTAATGATCATTTATTTCCAAAATTCGTTGAAAATAAATATAATGGCAAACAAATGTGACGCAATATGGACAACTAATAAAGGTATTGATCTAACAAGATATATTGATGGATTAAATTTGTTTGAAATTCATAAAGATAAAATATTCTATGAACTTCATTATAGAGTCATTACTTTTTTATATGACAGTTATGAACAAAAATGCAGAGATATGAAGTATGATTATAAAACGTGGTTAAAACATTATTGCAACTCTGACTATTTAATCTGTCAAAAATATGAATTTATTAATTTCGATAATTTATTTGGAAATTTTGCTTCTCACTATATTAAATGGGCCAAAAAACAATTTGATGTCATAACCAACAATATACCTATTACATTTCAAATAACTAATGCATATTTATAAATGAAATTAAACTTTTAATTAATTGTATTGACTCAAAGTGGCAATTTCGTATTCAAATTGGTATACATGAATGTCGTTTAATATGGAGAAATATTATATTCATAGCTCACAGTTATAAATAATGGTTATGGTTTCAAAAGTTAAATCCTGATTTAATTCTGTATTTCAGTATAACAATTCTTTTATCGTGATTCTGATTAAGATTCTGATTCTAAAAAAAAAACTTTTAATTAATTGTATTGACTCAAAGTGGCAATTTCGTATTCAAATTGGTATACATGAATGTCGTTTAATATGGAGAAATATTATATTCATAGCTCACAGTTATAAATAATGGTTATGGTTTCAAAAGTTAAATCCTGATTTAATTCTGTATTTCAGTATAACAATTCTTTTATCGTGATTCTGATTAAGATTCTGATTCTAAAAAAAAATCAAAATTCGAGAGAAAAGTGTCTAAGTATAACAATTCTTTTATCGTGATTCTGATTAAGATTCTGATATAAATTTGTAATCTGTAAACTAAACAACTGAAATTATTGAGTCGGGAAAAAAGTACTTCCTCCATATGCAATTCCATTGGCTTGATTATAATAAATTTTTATTTAATACATATACTAAAGATATTGTAAAATATTGAAAAATAATTTAAAATTTTTTTACCTTTAAGAATTTTTTGTCAACACCCATTTATAAATAGGTTGTCCAGCGCGTCCTTTTTTTATATTTGTTGCATTTCTTTTATAAGTTGAATTTGTTTTACGCTTGCAATACAACATATTCCTACATTCCCTTGAATTTGCAATTGGATTAATCACAACTCGAGGATTCCAAGTTCTAGCATTTGAACGAGCAGCTTGCGCCCATAAATTACTTAATCTTATTTTTTCGTTTTGTGCTCGTACAGCTTGTCTCTTAACATTAACATTAACATCTCTTACATTTGCTCGAGGAACACTTTTTGTTATTGCCATTTTTTTTTTGTTATTAATATTAACTTTTTTCTTTACTATTTATTCACTTTTTTTCTCATAAATTTTTATATGACCTATTTTGTTTAATTGACCTTATAAATAATTTCACTTTCTTTTTTTTTTTTTAGCCAAATAATAATGTCAATTCAAATAACAAAAGAACTTGTTGATCAAATTATGGAAAGAATTTATCTCTATAATGAAGACCACAAACAAACATTGATTAAAATAAAAGAACACGCAATTACTTTTACTCAACATCTTTGCGCTGCTTGTATATGGACCTATCCAAATTATGATTGGGAGGCATTCTTCAATAAACATCTACGCGACTCGAATATACCTCATATGTACGTTATCATTTTACTGCATATTTTAAACAAACAATATACTAGTATGCGTGATAAAACCTTTGATATCATTTATCAAAAATATTTACACGACGACCATTTCGATATTGCTCATATTATGAATACAAAAATAGCCGAGATACGATCGTGCCCATGTTATAATTTCAAAGACTGTTTTGAATGTAGCGAAATAAAATACTCTGAACCGCAATATATAAGAAATTGTTCTATGTTATATTGCGAACGTTGTTACGATAATATCAATATTTTAACTTTTTTTTTTCGGATTTAAATTTATAATATACATAATGAAAAATATGGACGAATTAAAAAGTCTTATGATTAAAGATTTAAAAAAACAATTCGATTTGTATTATTTTCAAATATTTTTTTATATAATAAAAATTTTTTTAGATATTAATAATGAAATACAATAAAACTACCATGAATGTTAGAGATAAACAAGGAAACATTAAATGCATTTCCCCAATGAAAAATATGGACGAATTAAAAAGTTTTATGATTAAAGATTTAAAAAAACAATTCGATTTGAGAGGTCATATGATTGAGCGACATATGATTAAAGACTTACGAAAACAAGCAAAACAATTACGCAAGGATATAAGAGAGCAATCAAGACAATTACGGAAACAATATAATTTACGCCCGCAAAAGATAAACAATTATTTAACGTTACAAAAACAATGCCTTCAATGTGATAATTAATATGATTAATAAATTTTTTTTTGAAGCATTTTTTATGAATTATAAATATTACATTTGTATTATTTTCAAATATTTTTTTATATAATAAAAATTTTTTTAGATATTAATAATGAAATACAATAAAACTACCATGAATGTTAGAGATAAACAAGGAAACATTAAATGCATTTCTCCATATCTTTATCCTTCTTACGATAATATATTTGTGAACCCAAACTCTATTTATAATTTATAATCAATCGATATAATCGATGAGAAAGAAGAATTCGATGAAGATTACGAAGAAGAAAATTACTACAATAAAGAATTCGATGAAGATTGCGAAAAAGAAGAAGATTATTATAATGAAGAAGAAGAAGATTACGAAGAAGAAAATAACTACAATGAAGAAGAAAATAACTACAATGAAGAAGATAACAATAATAAAGAAAAGGTAGATGATAAAGACAACCATATACATAATGAAGATATTGATAACCATACAGAAGTGAAAGAAGAAAATAATTTATATATCATAAACTTAATGAAACTTGTCGAAACACATAATAACAATATCACATTTATTGACATTTATAAACAAACACCATTTTTTCAATAACACTTTTTTTAACATTTATTAACATTTTTATCTTATTATATATACTTATTGTTATTATTATATATACTTATTATTTACTTTAAAAAACAAAGCATTTTTTAAAATGCAACTGTCTCCAGCTCCACTAACAAAAAAAAGAAAATCAGCAGATGCAGATTATATTTCAATTTTAAATATTAATAAGGAACTAAGTAGTCAAGTTGACCAATTATCTTCTAAAGAAGAAACTTATATGGAGCAAATGGATAAATTAAAATTGCAGGTAATAAAGTTGGAAACTGAAATTACAGATTTGAATTCTAAAAACAAGACTCTTGACACACATAATAACTCATTAAGTTCTCAACTAGAGACTATGAGTATTAGGCTAGGAGAGGAGGAGCAGTTCCAACTTATTTTAAAAAGACAACTTAAAACAGTACATCGTAAATTTGCATCTGCTCGTAGCTGTAATTCGAAATTGCTAAAAAAAATAAAAATTGCAAAAGAAAGCGGAAAAGTTAATACAAACCAGAACAGTTGCCAAATTTGCAAATGTTCGGTTAGCGGTAAGGATTTCATTGTGGTGGATTCATATTTAGACTATGATAACATTGGTTCTACTGAATTGTTTTCTGGGTTTAAGTGGATTAAGCCACATAACTCATCAGTAGATAGCCCAATAGTTGTTCGAAAAAGTATTTATATTAAGTTAAGCTGTGCTAAACGATATTCGAAGTTAAGTAGGCGTTGTGCAGCTTGGCGATCTAAAGTTGCCGTTATATTCCTTCAATTGTTAGCTGGTTCAGATGTAAAAAGTGATTTGTCTATGTTGTTATGTGATGTCCTGTCTTGTGAAATGTCAATATTGCATTGTATTGGAATTAAGTTAGGTTTTGTTTCACAGTTAAGTGTTTCTGATGCTGTAGAGCTTTAGAGCCAATTAAGGATGTCCACGGCTGAATTCCGTAAGCTTAGGCGTATTTTGTGTAATCTTGGTGCAAGGATTCTCCCATCTGAGCCCAAGATTAGGCAAGAACAAGAAAGGCGGACAATGCATGTCAATAAAGACCATGTCACTGTAAAGTCCATGTTGCTTTATCCATCTGCGAATGAAGCCCCTTGTTTAGTAAATGTATTGATGGTTAAGAGTTTGACAACTTATATTGAAGAGGTTTACAACAATCTTCAAATTCGCGATCACCTTAACGCTGATGTTGGTTTTGATGAGGTATGGCTACTTTTCGCAGGCGATAAGGGTGGGACATATATGAAATTCCATTTTGAAGTTGTCAATTCTAAATCATCTGGGTCTATGTATGATGTTCATTTGTTTTGTATGTACCAGGGTTCAGACTGTCGTGAGAATATTGCCTTAATTCTTGGGCATTATGCCAACGACATTAAAAGAATTCAGTCGTCACTATTCACGCTAAAAGGCAATAAAATTAAGTTGTTCTTAGGCGGAGATTTTCATTTCATCGATGATGTTCTGGGACACCAGGGTTCAGCTGCTAGCTTTCCTAGTTCTACAGACCTAGTTGAATTAAATTCTCTAAGAAGCCATGCCTCTATGCCTCACACACCTGCAAATTGTAATATCATAAGGAGAACTATAAAATCTCTAGAAGGTGCTTACAATGAGAACTTGTGTGAAAATAGACAAGTAGGAAACTTAAGAGCTCTAGGTAAGTTTCATAATTCAGTTGTTTCTCCTGTGACTTTCCCCATAATATCTTTAGATAATGTAGTGCCTCCTGTTTTGCATATTATGTTAGGAGTAGTGTTAAAGTTGTATAAATTATTATTGAAGGAATGTAAGACTTTAGATTTAAATTTTGATTTATCTTTATCTAATAATGAAGCTGTGAAAACAGGTGAAATGTGGGCTGCTAAAAGCGTTGAATTCTCTAAAACAGCAGCAGCTTTGCGTTTAACCGGGGAACAGTTTGTAGACATAGTAAATCTACAGGCTCGATGGATTGCCAGTAATAAAAATGATTTTTCTGAATTAGAATCCATATCACTAAACTCCTCCAATAAAAAAATTAGTATTAAAAGCCTGAAAGTTGTGCTAGCATTAGGTGTTTAATTACAAAATATGATTCTAACATCGATTGGGTGCAGTGCGGTACGTGTCAAGAGTGGTTTCATCAATATTGTGAAATTATTGGTGATTCTGAAAAGAGTGTATTGTGTGACATAAAAGATTATGCATGTTTAGCTTGTCAGGGTGAAGATATAGAAGATCTTCATCTGTATATCTCAGAGAAAATTTCTTTTATGCGCGCACAACGAGAAATTTTAGATTATGAGTATACACGATTGCAGATAGAATGCAAGGATCTTGAGAAAAAATCAAGAGGTGACATGGGCACTCATGAGAAGGCTCTTCTGCAGGCCCTTGATGATATGAATGTTCAGCGGCAAGCTTACCATGGTAATGTATTTGTTGGTAATCATTGTAAAATAGTTTTAAGAAACCACTTGAAACTTTGTAGTGTTATTGATGATGCGGCAATTAGAAATAAGTTTTTGCGAGTGTTTAGCGTTTTTAATAAGTTGCAGCCAATTCTTTTTAAGCGAAAACTTCTTTCTGATGACGAAATTATTGAGCTATGTCAATATACAGATTTATTTGCTTGTGAGTTTCATGCTTGCTTTCCTAATGAAAGTATTACGCGAAAAATGCATGAACTCACTTTTAATGTGCCACTATTTGTTAAATCGCATAAAACTATTGGGTTACTGAATGAAGAAGAAGGAGAGAGTTTGCATGGCGGCGTTAATCAGGAATTAAGACAGTTGCATTCAGTAAGGAATCAGGAACAGAAGCTGCGTCTTGTTTTAAAACGCTTTGAATTGCACAGCAAAGCTGACAGGAAGCTTCAAGCTGCTAAAGTTAGAAAGTGTGTTGTGTGTTCTGAGCATGGCGAAAAATCTTTTTATAGAAAAGGTCTTTGTCTTATTTGTGGCCATCGAATTCAATTGTAAAAACAAAAATTTCAAAACTAATTTGTAAAAAAGTAATAGTAGAATAAAATATTCAATTATTAAATTTAACAATGTTATAAAAGGATCAAGTATGTTTAAATTAAAATACTTTTATTTATAATGTGTAACATTATAAATAAAATTATGTATTATACCCATTATTATCTTTAGAAATTGATTCCGTTTCAGTCTTATAAAGAATATTTTCTTTCTGGTGAATAAATGGAATACAATATAGCTTTAACTTTTGTACAAAGAGTGCTTCTGCTACCTCAAGAACAGATTATTGGACCAACAGACAACTAAAACAGTTTCTTGCTTATCAGAATCCACCAAATAAATGATTCTGATAAGCCTCTGCAGCTACATAAGCATTACAGTTTGTTTCCGTCTGATCGTAAAGAAATTGTTTGTTTATGAATGAACAACTAACAAGAACAAACATAAGTTGTTTAATGATGCATCATTTGTTAAACATTACTCTTGAAGAAGCATGAAGTACATTTAACATTAGAAGTCAGCAAGATTATGAAGAGTATTTTCGTTACGGAATGGAAATAACACTATCAATTGCATGTACAAAGATGATTTACTACTTATATAACATATACCATTATATTAACTTAAAAAAATATATTTATGACAACCACAATAACGAGTTATTTTAATTGCCTTTATTGCTATGTCTATTTATAAAAAAAAGTTGTTTGTTATTTTTCTACAGAAAAGAGTGTAAAGACATTGTACAACCGAAATCGAAAACAAATAAAAACGTTTTTTTTTTTAATCTTTAAAAAAAAAAAATTTGCGTATTTTTTCCTCCAGCTAATTTTGTGCCTGTATCAGTTCACATTTAGTGTAAATAAAGTTTATGTGTTTTAAAATTGGTCTAACTATGTTTATATTACATATAAGTCAACAGAAATACAATTTTTCCGATTATTTTTGCTAAAAAGTACCATAAAAATTTCGAAATTTAACCAAGTTCGTCATTTAGCGCATTTATTCAAAAATCAAAGCAGTCTTTGATTATTTTATTAAATGTTAAAATATAAAACATTTAATTTGTGTTCATATTCTTTTTACAGAACGAAATAATCTTAAATATTTCAAAAGTTATGCAAGTTTTAGTAACACCCCTTAAGTAATTATTTTGAAAAAATAACAAGAAGCCGTATTTCCACTTTGAAACAGCCGTGATGGACTTAGTTAACGCAAGTCTAAGATCTAAAGAAGTTACAGATTATATAAATCACTTAGTCGGGTTTGACTTTAAAATTAAAAGTTTTAAAATAAATGTTTTATCGGTATCTACACATGTTTTAACTTATTTATATAATAATTGAACTTTTTAGAATACAGTAATTTAATTTTTCCACTCGGGTAAATTTAATAAAAAGTTTTCTAACATATGTAATATTACTCACATATGTAATATATAACGTTGCGTTTAAACTATCATACAACACTCACACTGACAATATCCTTACCTTAATCATACCCAACCGCATGGACTTAATTAACTCAAGTCTCGGAAGTAAAGAAGTTACAGATTATATAAATCATTAAGTCGAGTTTGACTATAAAATTAATGTTATATCCGTATCTACATGTATTTTATCACATTTAAATAATAATTGAACTTACTAAATTAGTTATTTTAATTTTTAATTCGGGTAAATTTAATACTACGTTAACAAATAACCCTCACAATGTTAGCACACTGACACTACCCTTATTTTTACCACCATCACCCGATAGCTATACATAGTCCATTGCCAACCGCATAGACTTTGTTAACGCAAGTCTAAGAACTAAAGAAGTTACAGATTATATATCTGACTAAGTCGGGTTTGACTCTAAAAATAAAATGTTTTAAAATAAATGTTTTATCTGTATCTACATGTGTTTTATGGTTAGCGATCTTTAGACTACGGAAAATTTTGAAAATAAATGATGTTAAGGCCGATTCCATATCAGTCGAAAAGTTTTTAGAAGAGCGTGGTTTCGATAAAATAAAATTTAAACAGTCGCTTTGTTAAAGATTATTTATTTTTAACCAGTTTCTAAAATTTTGGATTTCAACATAAACATTGCTTTCAAACTATTTTGAAATAAATGGGGATTACTTGTATGATTCTCGTAGCTTTAAAGATGAGAATGGTTCTTTAATGGAACTTGAAGATTTTATAGTTAAGATTTTATATTTATTTTAAACTTAAATGATCTCTCGAATATGATTTGATTGTGTCTTTTTAACATTTTGAATAGTTAAAAAATCAATAATATAGTTGAAGTTATTTATTATTTAATTTTACTTAAGTTATTTATTATTTTTTTAGTTATTTATTATTTAATTTTACATAATATCTGTATCGTATGCTATATTATTATAATATTTATAACCTTTTTTTAATTTTTTTATTTAATTATGCTCCTTGAGATTTAATGTCATGTTAAATCTAATATGTCATAATTTAATAGCCATGCTGATTGGTTTCTTTAAACTTTATTATACATTTTTTAAATCAAGTTTGTTCGTAAATATATTTACTTTTTTTGAAAAATAATTTGTTGGTAAGTATATTTTTCTTTGTTTTAAACAAAACAGTTATTAACTGACAAAAGTTTATTCACCTACAAGGACACATAATTTAAATAAGATATATAAACACTCACAAGACTAATAGTATTTATGATTATCGACTAATGATAATGATGATTATTAATGTAATAAGGGATATTACCATTAATGCAATGACAAAAGTATGAGTAATACCAATAAACAATAAACAGTAATAAAAACAAGCTATAATAATTGTAATAACTGCTAAAATAGCTATAATAATTATAATAATGATAATAAAATTAAATTATATTATAGCCAAAAAATAATAATATTGATAACAACATAGCAAAAATAGTAACAGCTGTAACAAAAATCATAACAATAGCAAGAACACTAACAATAACAACACAGGAATATTAGCAACAATAATAATATTAGTACAAGAAGAAAACTATTATTACTCTATCCCGCGCTATATACTTAAAATTGTGACAAGCTTTCAGGGTATTCTTGCTCTTTCTAAGATTCTAATCATTGCAATTTTTTGCAAAATTTTATCATTTCATATAACTATTAACATGCTGATGTTTTGAGTTTTCACAACGCCACAAAGTCATATCTAAAACATTAAGAAATTCTGTGGGGCGCTGTGACCTAGCTACTATTTAATATGAGTTCACTTAAATGTTTCTTTCATGCAATATCAAAATAAAGTATTATATAATATATAACTATATCACTATTCACACTGCTCTCAGAGACTGATGACTCCTTGTCTTCAAAACTTCTCAGGAAACTGATAATTGGATCTGAAGAGCATACGAGCCTGGTTAACAGGTCTATGTTTGTAGCCAGGTTCTATACTTGCAATAATTATTATGATTTGTTACATAAATAAAAACATAAATTATGTGACTCTTAACACTTATATTAACTTGAAAACTAATATGTACAGTGTTAGTTGTCATGTAAATTTAAGTGGGGGCTTGATAATTTTTTATTTAGTTCACTAAAAAAAAATTACATACGCCTTAGTGAATAATTCACAAGTTTAATTTTTGTGATGGCTTTATTATTTGTCTGGATCGCATTACTTGTTTATTATTTTTATGGAATTATCCTGAACTTGACTTCAACTTCATCGTTTCTTCCCTTGATGTTTTCAATTTCTTTTTTCAGTCTTTAAATCATATGATTGAAGCATTTACTTTCATTCATTTATTTGATGATTTAGGATATTGTGGAGTAGGTTTGAAATATGAATACTCTTAAAGAACGGCAAATTCTTGCAACATATGCTGATGTTTGTTCAAAAATTAAAGACCATGAAATATTACATACAGTTTATTATGTTGAAGCTTACACAAAAGGAATGGAGAAAACAAAAAAAGGTTTGACTTATTATAACTATTTTTTTTTTTAATAAATTAATTGATGGCTAGATTGCTTTTTTTAATCCAATTTTTAAAGTTGATCTAGATTAAAAGCTCAGAATTGCAAAAATAATGTGGTTACTTTTTTATTTAGAGTTAATTAAGAAAAATCATAAAGTATTTTTTGAAGATGAAGATTTTTCTTATTCTGGAATGCCATTTATTGTTTCGTCCTATCGGACTCTTGATTGTCAGCAAGGCAAGGATAGAAATGTTAAACTGAAAGAACAGTAAATAAAAAAACAAAATGACATAGCAGTAAGTTAAACTTTTTTTCTTTTATTTTTTTATTTTTATTTTTTTAAATTTTTAGGTTGCAGACCATTCTTTCAAAAAAGTAAAACTAATTTGTTAGTTTCAAAGAAGTTTAATTGTCCTGCTTAGGTTCACATTAAGGAAGTTTATGCGTTTCCTGAATTTAAAGCATTGTATTCCTAATTTTCAGTTTTGTGATTAGGTTTTTTTTAATTGTAACATACAGTTAATTCGCAATTACTGGAACCTCCAAGGGACCAAGAAAAATGGTTAGACTAAAGCAATTTCCAATTAATATGAATTTTGACCTATATTAGTTCGAGTTAAGGTGATTTTTTTAAATTAAATGCTTAAGTATAAACACTAAACATACACTATTATACTAACAGAAACGTGAAAAATGTCTCGGTAAAAGAAGCTTGTGTTGTATTTACTCTCTACACTTTAAAAGATAACATTGAAAAAAGTTTAGCATCACAATAACTTTCTTATCATTTGGTAATATTGCGTTCAAAAGCTAGCGGTTTTTTATTTCAAAATTTATTAAAACTTTAAAATTGCTTTGTTAACGTTATTTTATTAAGATTTGTTTTAATAAGAGTCTCCTTATTCCAAGTTCTAGATATCCAAATTTAGACTAATTTTCAATAGTATTCAATTAGACAATTTTAAAGGACCAAATAAAACAGTTCGAGATAACAAAAATTCTAGTTAACCTGTATTTTACTTAACAAAAATTAACTGTATTTTTTAATTTTTTTATTTTCTATTTCATTAGTATATTCAAATACTTGTTAAGTTTTTTGTTTATATCGTTTATAGAGGCAATTGAGTAAATAATGTTTTCAACTCTATCATAGTTTTTATATATTGTGAACATAGGGATAATATAATATTATTAACATTAGTAGGTGTATTTTATATTTCCATCATTTTATTTTTTTAACCACTCCATTGACTAGTTTTAAACTATGAGTGAAACCTAACCTGATTTTGTTAAAATTTATAATAAAATTTGTAGTTTCTCAATTTTTGGTTAAAGAATTTTTTTTTAATTTTACTAATTTTCTTATTAGGTTTATAAATATTTGTTGACATTTCATTTTTTTTTAAAGCTTGATAGGGATTCAGAATGGCTAAGAAAAGATGCATCAAAAAAACTACGAGTAGCTCTTACTGAAAATCGAAATATAATTATGTGTAGAAAATATGTCTTGATAATATCCGATATATCTGTTCACAGAAACCGTCCTATTGGTGATGTAAGTTTTTGAAAATAGGCTTTTAAGAATGATATTGTTTAACTATTTTACCATTCACTGTGCTTTTTAAAGGCTGCAGGTATCAATCAACCCATTTCAGAAGATCTTATTGTTAAAATTGGTGAACTAGTTGGAGTAAGTGTAAATACTGTTCCAGAAATGAGAAGACATCTTGAAAATTTTGTTCAAATAGATTCCAGTTCCAGTAATATGCCACTTAAATAAACGTTTCTTCCCAAGGGATGAGACCATCCGCAACCATATGATGAAAGCAAGACAAAAGCTTCGTTACTCATTCATAGACCAAGCATGTCTACTTAAAAAAGTAAAAGAATGGGAAGATAACTTTAAGGGATCTTTCATAAAGTTTCGACCAAAAGGTGTCAGTTTAGAAGCTAATGACCAAGAGTTTCATAATTCTTTGTTGTTTGTTTATCAAGATAAGTGGCAAAGGAGGCCACTTTTGCGGTATGGTAATGAGCTAGCCTTTCTTGATGCTACATACCGAACCACTCGATATGCTCTTCCTCTATTTTTTTCGGTCGTGAAAACAAACATTGATTACCAAATAGTTGCCATCTTTGTTTGTGAAAACGAAACTACAGAAGCCATTACAGAAGCACTGCAATGTCTAAAGCATTTGAACCAAAATTCTTTATGACTGACTATTCAAATGAAGAAATAAATTCCTGTGAATCTGTGTTTTCAGGTAGGGCATTTTTTAAATATTTTTTTCACATCTAAGTTATTAAACATAAATTTTTTGAAGTTTAATTTGTGAATATTTCTTATATGTGTGTATTCAATCACTTTAGAATGTAGTGTATTTATTTGTGACTTCCATCGAGAGCAAGCTTGGCAGCGATGGCTGTCCAAATCTATTAATGGATGTTCTATAATAAAAAATGATGTCAAGGTAAAGCTACGTAGAATCGCTCATGCAAAAACAGTTCAGGATTCTAAAGAAGCTGTAAAGGTATTGAAAGAATCATTTGAATACAAAAGTAATCTAAAGCTCA
Organism: Hydra vulgaris; assembly: GCF_038396675.1. Taxonomy (NCBI): domain Eukaryota; kingdom Metazoa; phylum Cnidaria; class Hydrozoa; order Anthoathecata; family Hydridae; genus Hydra; species Hydra vulgaris. The sequence continues at coordinate 70,875,178 of NC_088922.1, read as the reverse complement.
TAGAGTATTTGAAAAACACTTGGTTTTGTATCAAAAAGGTAAGATTTTTAGGAATAAGATATCATAAGTAAGGTTACCTCTAGTATACTACTTTAGTTTTCAATAAGCAACTTTTTAGTTTCTTAATAATCATAAATGTTTTTTAATTAAAAGAAGTAAAAAATGTCTAATTTTATAAATAATAATTTTTGTTTTTTTATCTAAGCTTGTGATAATGGTGGATTGATGAATTCGACTAGGTATTTCGTTAAATATTTTGAACATCTGTATCTTAGGTTGTCCTAAAGTAAAATTGTTGACTTGGAAGTTGTGAGAAAACTTATGTGCAATATGTTTCTTTGTATTCAATTATAGACATTATAATTGAATACAAAGAAACATATTGTTTCTTTGTATTAATTAGTAGTATTTATACCAAATTTTTGTGTGCAAAACTCCTTCAATTTCTCCATCTATACCTCTTTTAGATACATTTTTGTTATGAAATATTTTTTTGTAATGCTTTAAGCCAAGCTTTTTTTGGACAGGTAGGTGAAGTGTTAAGTTTATGGAAAGTTTTCTTTCTTTCACTTTCGAGCTTTCTTTTAATGCTTTGAGTAGCCTAAAACTTATTTATAATATTTATCTATGACGGTATAATTTTGTGTGTTTGCATGTTTAGCAATCATGCAACATGAAGTTGATTTAATGATTATTTTCCTAAAAACTTTTAAAACCTATTTATCCACTTTAATTTTGCAACGGTTTGCAAATCATTGATTTGCAAACAAGAGTTTATCAACACAGATGAGGAAGAAGGGTTAAATGTTTTAACAATGTTTGAAATAAAAAACTTAATTTTAATTTTTTTAATCTTCTTTATAAGAATTGGCAAAAATTTATTAAATAGAATAAGTTAGATTTAAATAACCTGTTGTGTCATTATTAAGACCCAAGATTTTTTTATTAATTAAATGTTTAAAAATCAATTAAAATTTTTAATATTTTCAATACTTTTCAAAGTTATATCCTATTTTAAATATTCTTAGAGATGGTTATTTGCCTACCAACAAGTATTGTTGAATATAAATACCAACAATGGAATTGAACGTCACAATCAATCTCTTAAAAACAAATTTTTGAAAAGAAGAAAGACATCTTCACTTACTACTATGCTTAGTGTTTGCATTGAAGAGTTCCTTCGGCACAAGTATGACAGGTTAGACTACTGAAAAAAAAATTTAATTCTTCTTTTAATTCTGCTATTGATAATAATTATAATAATAATAATGTTTATAGTTATTCTGATTAAGTTAATAGTATTTCTTGAATAATAATATTATTAGTACTAGTGTACTTAATAATATTATTAGATAACAGTAATAAATATAGCCTACCATAAAGTATTAAATAATTGACATTTTTTGTAAATCTTTACATAATGTGATTCATTTTTCTCCTTAAAATTTTTATTATCTTGGTCCTTCAGGAATGAGCTTTAAAATTTGTAAAACCTTTCAAGAATATTTAGTTAATGAATATATAATTGCTGAAAAAAGTACATATAGTAACACTAACTATAATAGTAATTGACTATATTTGTGACTTTGTTATAGTAACAGTTTTTATTTTGTGTATTTTGAAAAACAAATAATGTTTTTAGCTATGTTGATGAAAACAGAAGAGCAAGTTCATCATATAAAAAGTATCATGAGAATTTCTAAATTATTTGACAAATCGTCCAAGACCTTTACTTAATCATTGCATGAGAATGATTGACAAATTGTATGGTGTTGATTTATCAGGAGTTACTGCTTTGACAAACAGGCTATACAATGTTCCATCATTCCAGTTTAACAGTAGGCTTATATACCAGTGGTATCTTGGTGATGCAGAACATTTACCAACTTGTCCTTGCCCATCTTGGTTTACTAGTGCATATCCATGCAAGCACTTTTTTGCTATCTTCCTTAAAGAAAATCTTATTTGGTTCGATTTGGGTGCAGCTTATAGAGATTCTCCCTAGTTTGCTCTAAATTTGTTTTCACAAGAAAGTGGTCCATCTGTTACTGTTATTTCTCCAGAGTTTACTACATCAATGGGTAATTCTGCTGAAAATAATTCTGCTGAAACACTATTAAAAACAAACACTGAGTTAACCGAAATATGTCATACAATCCCAAGAAGTAATAGTAAGGTATTAAAAGACGGCCAACATTCACCAGAAGAATGTAGAGAACTGTTGAATGACATTAGACAGTTGACATATCTATGTAACTCTCAAAATGCATTAGATAATTTATTTGAAGAGCTGCCTAAAGTAAAAACTACCTTAGTTGAAAGTCTTCTATCTGAAAAAGGTATTCTTTTACATCCAACAATTCAACCAGAAACTTGGAGCAAAACCATAATAAAGTCACCAAAACCTTTTATTCTACCTGTTAGACGAAAAAGAAAATTGATCAAGCGATTTGGTGCTAAATATGAACAAAGCTTTACACAGATTTCTGCTGCCGCAGAAATCTATGTAAAGCTTGATAAGAAGGAGTCTTGTTATTCTGAAATTATTACAGATCACTCAATTTATGAAAATTGTGCAAGTTTTTTGGTTACCAATGATGTTCAATTTGAAAATCAGTTAATTGAAGAAGTTATAGCTGGTGAAAGCAATGAACATCGCAGAGCCACTTTAAGTGAAATCAATGATCATCAACCTCAAAGCAAGTTTCAGCAAATTCAAAGTCTTAGTTCCTCCTTCATTGGAGGCAATGAACTCTTTGCAATTAAACATTGTCAAATGCTTAGTGACAAGGTTATTCACTTTTTCCAACAAATGATAAAGATTCAGCTGGAGTTTGATGTTGGACTGCAAGATTCCATAAAAAGAAAAATCAATGCTTTTCATGCCCATCAGTTCGTTCCATTTGTTCAAGTTCTTCACGATGGAAATCTTCATTGGGTTTGTGTCAACACACATGGTTGTGAAACAGGGGAGATTTTTATGTTTGACAGTCTTTTTCATGGAACTATTAACTGTTGAGACAAAAAGGCAACTTTGCTCTATTCTACACTGCAGTAAAAACTTTGTTTCTGTAAAAGTATTGCCTATTCAACAACAAACTAATGGTGTTGATTGTGGACTATATGCCATAGCATGGGCGATACAGATTCTTGAAAAAAAATTATACCTTCAACTATCACGATGTTTGAACAAAGTGAAATTAGAAAGCATCTCATAAAATGTGTATTTAACAACCATTTAGATGTTTTTCCGCTCACTGTCAATCCTTCGTTGTATCGAAGATGTGCACCAAAGACATTTCACATTCTTTTATATTGTTCATGTCCTACGTTTTGGACCCATGATAACGAACACATCATTAACAGGAAGATAATCTAATTATCATATTTAAGGACTTAAGTTTATTTATTACTAACTGTCTCTTTTGTATGCAGAGGTTTTTCAAAAGTTGACATGCTTGTGGATTGTAAATTAACAATAGTTAGAAATATACTGAGACAAGTAAAGCAATTAAAAAAAGTTATCTTTATTTTTTTTAGCTAAATAACTCAATGTTGCACTTGTAAAAAAATGGTTTCACCGCGAATGTCAAAGAATCCTCAGAGTGCATTTGAGAAAAAAGACGAGCTTTGGAATTGTCAAGATTGCTTGGATGTATTATAAGGTAAGAAAAAAACTTTAATAGCTGTATGAAAAAAGTTTAGCACAATTAAATTTGCGATATTTGTACGACAAGTTATATATTTTTGTTTTGTTAATTAGGTACTCCTATTAGGTATTTATTCCACTACCTTTTCTTTATACCTCTAATAGCCTTCACATCATTAAAAAAATTATTACACATATAATTTATGTTTTAAGTTTGTTTGCTTTTGTTTTAGGACTGCAAGGAAAGCATTTCGGAATAGTTTTAAACAAATTAAGTATGTAAATCACAACATATCAACTATTAACTTTTCAACACTTAATAAATTTTATTTAGAAAAGAAACAAAAGAGCTTGATCGACTACTAGTACAAGTTGTGATGACACCACTTCTAAAAACGGTTATTTTTATAGCCACATAAAATTTTAAAAACATGTTATTTGAGCATTGGAGACTTTTCAACTATGGCACATCAAAGCATGATGTGCACATCAAAGCATATATATGCATGATATGGCACATCAAAGCATATCCAAGTTAAAGGACTTATTTTTAATCTCATAATTTTGATACGTATATATCATAATTCTTACCATTTTTTGTCGTTACTATAGAACAACAAAAAATGGTAAGAAGTTATGATAGATAATGTTATATAACACTTAATTTTTGGTAAAATTTAAGGTTATTTAAAATTGACTGTCTTTTTAAACACTTTACTCCTCAACGCTTCCTTATTGTTTAATATTGAAAAATGGTTGCGTGAAAACGTTAAAAGCTGTTTAATGGCATTTAAATGGAAGTTAGTGCTCTTCAAAATAATTACATTGATGCAGACTTTTTGAGGGATGTTTCTGGTGGTTTATAAAATTTATTGGACTGCATGAGATCCCCATTGCTCTTTCATACTAAAATGTCAGTTTCCTGTGCGATTAGCATATTCAATGACGATCAGCAAGAGCCGACGTTTGATTTTACAATGCTATGTTTAAAAACAAGAGCATTTAGTAGTTACTTCTAATGATTGCCTGTGCTATAAACAATCAATTAGTAAGATTTATTCTTGTATTAATAAAGTTTTTTTTAATGTTATTATTTTTATTTGTTTCAACTTTTGTTTTATTTATTTAGGTCAGGATTTTTTATTAAGAAAATATTTTTGTTGAAAGGCTTGAAAAATTTTAAAAATTAAGTTCGTGTCTTTTTTTATTAAATTATTCTCTTTTTTAAGTTCTACCTCTGACATTATTTTGTTTTTGTTTACCCTACTGTTGAAGTTTTTCAAAGTTTAATATATACTAATTTTGTATTAATTTTACATAGTATAAAAATCTATGGTCCGAGTAAGTTGAGAAATGTGAAAGTATATATATAATGCAAAACCGAGATGAATGAATTATAAGGATTGTTTATAGAAATAAACACTTACTTAGAGTTTCCGAATGAAACATTTTATGTTCAACCCCTTTATAAGTACCAAATAAATGATGCATTTTTTGGGGTTGAGTAGAAGTGGGTTTAAAGCCGACAAATACTTATCCCAGGATACATTTTCTTTCATAACTTTGCTTTTTCATTATTCAAAGAAACCGTGGCCCCGGAATAATAGTTTACAAGGATTACGGCTAGGAATCACCCACTAAACACAAACGAGCTTTGAGTTGGTTCCCTTACTCGTTAAAATTATTTTATATATAATAATTTACGAATAAATTTACATTTATAATTACATAATAAAATTACATAAATAACGGAATAAAATTACATAAATTTACGAATAAATTTACATAAACAACATAAATAACGCCATATTATGGCGTTATTTATGTTAATCTTATAGTTTCATTCAGGGCCGCTCAGAAAAGGGAGGAGGGAGCTTAGAGTACATTTTACTTGGGCTCACTGACAAAGGAGGCTTATGCGACCCTTAATAAAAAATATTATTGTTGTGACTAGCATGCCGAATGAATACATTTTTTTTGAACTAGATAATGGATAACCAGCTGAAAAATATTCCTGCCTGTGGGTGTGCTAATCAGTCTAGTACTACAGCAAATTACGAGATACCAGGTAGAACTTTCTTTTTTTTAATTTCTTTACAAGTTCAAATAAAAAATAAAAGCTTCAATAAAGTCTAAAATTGGCATCTAATAAATCTACGACCGACCAAGTAGTCAAGGTATAGCTTAATATCTGGATTAACTTGTTTGGATATTCATAATTTTATTCCAAAAACGGTTATAAAAATTCTGTTGAAAAAGGTTTACGCCACCAACAGTGTTGATAAACTCTTGAGTCCAAGAGAGCCATTGTTCCTTCAAATCAAGTAATTCATGTATAATTTAATATATATTTTTTTCGTTTTATGATCGTTTGTTAATAATATAATAATTGCTTGATTTCAAGAACAGTTGCAAAGTACACGGTAGATTTGATTTATGTAAGATTTCATGATGTACTAACCAAATATTTTTTCAGACACCACTAAGTCTCTGTGCGGGCCTGCTTTTCCTAACAGCTTCAAAATTATCGTACTCATTTAAATCTATTTTTAAACTGTAAATAGGTTACGCACTTTATCAAGATTTTTTTTTATTTGGTTCAAAAGCAAAATGTTTTTAAATACTTTCTTTTGTAAACGTATCTTTTATGCGTTTATGCATTTTGCCAAAGAAGCGAAATATCATCTTCGTTTGTTTTGCGGGTAAAATTATGGTCTTGGTTACAAAAGGTTTACACAGACTAAGTATTATATCGACATTTTAGTCGATAATAAAACTGGCAATAGATAGTTGTATAACGGCAGTATTAATCAAAATGCTGCGCATTAGACTTCTATCAAATCAATTTTAAACTGAAATTTAATAAAAGCATGCACCGAGCGAATTTGGAGTCAATGGATGTTAGCTATATTTCTGAAATCTGTGGGTTGGATAGCCCTATTAATATAATACCAATGCGACAAAATATCAAAAGAATAAAAACACGAATAAGTAAGCAAAAAATAACAACTATATTTTATCAGTCTTTTACATAAATTGTAAAATAAAAATTTCATATGCATCAAACAGTCCCTTCATTTTTAAGCCTTGTTAGGGAATTTTTTTCGCTTGGATAGCTATTTTTTCGCTTTTGTCGTTAAATTAAATGCATAAAAATATTTTAACTAAAACTCTCATTATAAATGTAAACTGAATTACGAATTGTAATGGCCTTAGCATCCAATTTGATGTAACAAATGTTAAGACAAAAAACTTTGATGAGGAAGGTTGTGGTCCATTCGGGCAAGTATATACCTGCCTACACGTTCTTTTACAGAAAAGTGACTTTTAAGGGACACTCATCTGTACAAAATAAATCTGTACAAAAACAAAAATAAATGTAGATTTATTAATTATAAGAAAATTTGAGAATGATTGCATAAGAAGACACTTTTAAAAGATTTAAACATATTCATTCTAGATTCATATTCTATATTTTAGATGCATATCTTCAAACACAAAATTCATATATATGACTAATTAAAATTTCATACCTAAATCTTAGATTTCTATCAAAAATCACATTAGATTGTATATATCCAACAACTACATCGCTTTTAAGCGGATTTATTTTATTTAATTTTTTGAAAAAATTTGATTCCACCAGTTGCACCTGAAAATACGTAATGAAAATACACCTGAATTAACATTTTATATTATATTTTCATTAATAAATTTCTTCCAAAAAAATGTAAAAGAACCTACTCATTTACATCAAACAAACAAAAAAAAACGTTTTAAATTAGTAGTGGCTAAATTCAGTGAGTATAAAAGGCTAAATACAAACAAATTAACTAATGGTTGCAACTCACAGTTGATTTTGATTTTTTTAATGGCTGCAACTTGTCCTAGGATTGCAATAATGATAATTAAATATGCTTATAAAAATCAAACTGCAACAAGAAGAAGAAATGGCTAACATATTAAATTATAAAAAAACTTTATTAAAAATATACTTAAATAAATGCTTTATAAAAAAATACTAATGTTACTTTTTAAAAAACTATTCCTAAATTTTTTCAAGATTAATTGGCTTCTTATCAAGACAAGAATAAATGGTAGTATAATCAGCGAACAATGCCCCTTAGATATCAGAATATCTGGAAGATCGTTGTATTATTATTATTATGATTATTCAAAACATTCCATAAAATTCCATTTCCCATTATTTCCCAACAATGATTCCATAAAAGTTTCCATAAAAATTTCCAAGTATTTTGAGAGTGTAAAATTATATATATATATTTCTCTCTAATACGAATTTTATGCGGAAAAATAATACTTATATACATATAATATATATATGCACATTAGGGTAATATTTATTATAATTTTTTTTTCTAACGAAACTGAAACCCTTTACATTCCAGGAACAATTGTATGCAAATGACAGTAGCAATATCAATTTTAAAAAAATTAAAAAACAATTTCCTCCACTTTCACTTATTGCACAGTTTGTTCACTTATTTCACAGTATAGACTTTCACATTGAATTTTTATATGACATTATAGTCTACTTTTAAGCAGATTCAAGTCAGCTATTTACATTTGTTTATAAACAAGACGTTTAAAGATGATTGTTAATTTTATTATTTTTGTTTTGATCCCAACTATACCATGAGAATGGTATAGTTTTGCATGGGGCGAGTTCACTATATGTAATTATTTTATTACTGTTACACTTCATTTATTTTCTATTTCAGGTGCAAATATATGTTATATATTTTAGACTATTTTGAAACATTGAAACATACTTTTGAATATTTTGGATAAAACCTTGTTTTCAGTGCAAAATTGCAAGTCTTACAGAGAGGAAGAAAAGTGCAAAGGAAGAAAAGACATTTAATCACCTTAAAGTCAAAAAAAAAAATGTAATTTAAAAAATCCAGCAAGTGTTGCTGGATTTTCTAAATGACATTTTTTTGTTGGAACAAAAGTTGGAAGAAAAGACATTTAATTGGACAGTTGAAAGAAAAGACATTTAATCACCTTAAAGTCAAACAGGTGCATTTAAATGAAAAATCTACACTTCTCTTCTAAGCAGAATAGGGATCGAAGGATTCCATCTGTTGAAAAGCTAACCAATCTCACCCGGATACTAACTAATCTTTAAATTCAAAGAAAACTTTGTTTTCTGTTCAATAGCGAGAAACTGCAACTGGTTCGAATCAAAATTATTATTATTGATATAGTATTCTCTGGAGGGAAACTCTAGACTTTCAACTATTATCCAGCGCACTCATCAGAAAGAAACTCAGTCTAACTGATCTATATGTCAAAAAAAAAAAGAAATCATCTTATAAATTAAATGCAACATTTTCTCAGCTATTTGATGTCACCAACATTAATAGAGAAGGTAAAAGCACGGAGCATAAATAGCTTTACCAGAGGCAAGTTAAAAGTGAAGATAAGATGGTTATTTGATGGTCAAACAAGCCCCTCATGAATCAATCAACCTAAAAAAAAAAAACCCGACTATCAAAAGCTCAACTTCAATCCTCTGTTCAACCGCAATCTTCACAAGCAGAATCTTCAGATACTGAAACCTCTGCTGAGTTGTCAACCTCTTCCTCTATATCATATTCTCCTAAATGCAAACCGAAATACTAAAGAGCAAGCACTAAAACAGCTGGTTTACTAGTACTGAAAAATAATATTTTTACAAATAAAACAACCCTGACTGAAAAATAACATTTTTACAAATAAAGCACACAATGTTTTTGCAATCATTGCTGAAAATAATGTGCCAGTTCCAAGTCAGGCGAGTGTCTGGAATGAATCTGTCACTCACTTTTTGGTTCTTTGAAGTTAAATAAAAATGTTGTTACATTTTTAATCTTTCTTGCAAAAAATTTTTCTATCCATTGGTTACTTTAAAAAGTGGGACAAAACTATCTCCGCACCCTTTATGTATATATATATATATATATATATATATATATATATATATATATATATATATATATATATATATATATATATATATATATATATATATATATATATATATATATATATTTAAAGATATATTTTTTGGTTTATTTTACTTTTTCTTCTTTTATGTAACTTACCTTCTCAACAGGAAAGGAGCATCACTTAGTCCATATTTAATAAAAATATATTCTTATATAATACATAAATGTAAATATATATTTATGAATATATAAAAATGGTATAAAGATCCGTCATTTTTAGAGATTTCATGAACTCAAAAACTACTAAAGGTATAATTAGTCTAGGCATATATTATTACTTTTCAAAATATTTAATAATTAAATAAGTTAAATATAATTTCGTATCATTAAGTAATTCCAGAAAATACAAACAAGTCAAACAAAATTACCTGTTAATTTATATGTTGCAGTACATTGTACAATACAATAAAAATACAATGCTAATACACAGCATAATTACTTTAGAAAAAAAATATATAAAGAAGTTATTCACTAATAATAAAAGATTATTACTTTTTGTTGTAAATAGCCAATGCAAATCCAAAATTAACTGCTGTATTTCCTGATTACGAAAATCTTTGTACAGCTTTTACAAATTTATGTGTCAAGAAACCAAAAATCAATTGTTTCTATTGATTTTAAAATTATTGACACAACCAAATGCATATAAATGGACAAATATAAAGCATTTGATCAATATCTAAAAAGAATACAATATATATATATATTATATATATATATATATATATATATATATATATATATATATATATATATATATATTTAAACAACTTTAAAAAGTATTCTACACAATAGAGTGCTCAATGTTCTTAAAAGAACAGAGCAATTATATTAGTAGTAGAAAATCACTTAACAAAAATTTTTTCCAAATGGAAAAAATTTTTGTTAAGTGATTTTCTACTACTAATATATATATATATATATATATATATATATATATATATATATATATATATATATATATATATATATATATATATATATATATATATATATATATATATATATATATATATATATATATATATATATATATATATATATATATATATATGTATATATATATATACATATATATATATATATACATGTATATATAACACATATATTGTATGTGTGTGCATATATTTTGTATATATATATATGTATATATATATATATATATATATATATTTACATATATATATAACACATATATTGTATGTGTGTGCATATATATATATATATATATATATATATATATATATATATGCCATTTTAATAGTTCAAAGTTTTTCGAAATATTTAACGCATGCGTGCATAAACATAGCGCTTGTAAACGACCGTGATATATATATATATATATATATATATATATATATATATATATATATATATATATATATATATATGTATATATATATATATATATGTATTAGTAAAAAACACTTATCTAACTTTACTCTTCAGCTTTAAGTTTCACCATTGCTGGATTATCAGGAAGAGTACTCTTCCTGATGATCCAGCAATGGTGAAACTTAAAGTTAAAGAAAAAAGTTAGACAAGTGTTTTTTTTACTAATTTATTATTGATCTGTTCGTTAACTCTTTCCATACCGCAAGCCGCTGGTAGAGGTTTTCGAGTATGCTTTACAATTTATCCTGTTTTGTGCATGAATTTTCATTCAAGACATAAAATTTTTTTTTCTTAAGGTTTAATTAGATCTCTTCATAATCGAGTACAAATATGAGCCATAATGTGTAGTTATAATTAGCTATCACTTGACAAAGTTAAAAAATCTAGAGTGATCCTTGATTAAAAAAAATTTCTTTAAATTTTGTTCGTAATTAGTTAAATAAAGCAGCGCTAAACACTGTAAATTTTAACTTGAAGAAGCGTACGAGTATTTAGCTAAGTAATAACAATTGTCTTCTGAAGAAAAACGTGAGGTATGAGGTTTGATTTGGAAATAATATTATAGTTAATATATTTCGCAAGTCAAACAAGTGAGTTAAAGTCGATTAAAGTCAATACCCTCTCAAATATGTTTTTTTGTACTTTAAGATTTGTTTTAAGATTTTTTTGTATTTTAAGATTTAATATCCTTAAAAATTTGACATTGGTTTCTCATTGAAATTTACAACATTCTCATTGAAATTTGCACGCTTCAAAAACATAATCTAACGAAGCAGTCGATATTATTTTATACGATGACTTATTTTAAGCTTTAATATCCTAAAAAATTTGACATTGGAAGAGCACGCTTCAAAATTATCTAACGAAGCAGTCGACGAGAGCTTTAAAAATTCTTTTTATAACTGGCATAGAGAGCGTTATGACTTCAGCAACGCCGTCGACAGAATCTTCAAACTTTTCGCGAGCTAATCCTTCAACTGTATCTTCAGGACCCAAACCGTTTGACAAGCTTATCATTAAAAATAAATTGCTACCGTAAATTTTGTTTAAAAATTGTAATTCTTTCTTCAAGTCGTCGTTCTCGATGTCTTTAGTGTCGATATGTTCATATTTGAGTTGATGAGTTAAACACATGTTTTCTTTGGAAAGGCTAAGCGTGCTGATGTCATGACTGACCGCGTACCAAAAGGTTTTTTTTTTGAGTTCCTTTGCGTCTGCCTCGATGATTCGTTTTAAAACTTGTATTTCGTGGTTATTCTTTATTTTCAACTCGACCTTGTCAATGTTGAGCATTCTCCATTGCTCTAAAATCATGCAAAAATTACAGGTCTTTGCCATTTTTTTTGTTTTAAAAAACCTTTTCTTTGCGCAGTATGATTGTAATGCGCCAATGCAAAAAAATAAAAAAAACATGAAATAGCCGTCGTTTAAACTATTAAAAAAGAGTAGGTTTTTTTTTGAAATACAGAATACATTTTTTAAAAAAAAATTCAAAAAATTTAAAAAAGTCGAAAAGAAAAAAGGTCTAAAAAAAATCATGAATAGGAAGGATTAAGGAAAATAAATACAGTCAATATAGTATTTATCAAGAGTTTAAAAATGCCAATTCATTTTTACAAGTGTCAATAAGAAGAAGGTCTTTTTTTGAAAAAAGCATTTTTAAAAAAAATTTTAATTTTTTAAAAAAAGAAAAAAATGGCACAACAAATTAATCATTTGCAAACTCGATTTTTAAAGCTGTTGGAAGCTGAATTTGTGAAAAAAGATGAACATGAGCGTTTGTTTGGACTTTTGCATACCGCTTGGGAGAATAACGTTGCTTCACGACTTATCGCACTTAATAACGCGCTTGTTGCTGAAAGACTTGTTGGTAATTTTGTAGATTTAAATTTAGCCATTGCAGCGTATCGTAACGCTTTGGGTGCTGGCGCTGATGCTGCTCTAGTTGCTCCTTTGCTTGAACCTGTTAATGATTACGTGGTACCTGATTCCGTAAGACTCATTAGCGATTATGCTCTTATGAGTTCTTCGTTGGCAGTTTGTGGTCTCGCTGCTTCAATGATGACGGCCGCATAAAAAAAACAATACTTTTTTATTTAAAAAATAAATAAAAAAAAACACATAATTTTTTGAAGTTTTTTATTTTTTTTACATAAACTAATTACATGGCTTTTTTTATTGCGCTTTGCACTGCCAAACCAGTCGCTCCTCCAACAGCACCGAGTGCTGCAGCTTTTCCAACAGCGCCTGCAACGGATGCTGCTACAGCAGCTTTTGCTCCAAAAGCAGCAATGAGAGTGCCAATAGCAAGGGAAAAAATCCACCGCGTTGTTTTTTCCATTTTTTGCGTCCGTTTCCAGCTTGTTTTGGAACGCGCCGAATAACCATGGGTGGTAATATGACTCGATTTCCTCCACGTCTACGTTTGCGTGCCATTTTTTTTAGAGTGAATTGAGCGAATTTTGGTAGGCAACGAGTTTTGCAACACCTTCTTTGCCAAGGCTTGATTTAAGTCCTGCGTTTAAAACTCTTTTAGCAAACCGTTTGACTGCTTCAAATTTCGGTCCTTTTCCGCGATGTCTTCTTGATTTTTTTGTCCTTCTTACAAATCTGCCTCTACTGTCGCGTCGTTTCATGACGAACCATATAGGTAAATATTATTTTTTTAAATAAACACGTAGTCAAGGTAGCAAGAAAAAATACGTTGCTGTTATTTTTTTCATAAATCGAAAAATCGACTGTTTCGTTTCTAGAAAACGAACGATTTAAGTGTTACCTAGTGATTTAGGCTCTAAGCTGAGATTTTCATCAAAGCCTTGGCCTGTGATTGCAAATTGACTCTTGTGCAACATATCGATGCGTACAATGGCGTTACTTATAGGTGTATTAAATTTAATCGACATCGAAGCGTTGGATGAGCCTAGTACATTAGGTGAGTCCATGTCGATGACTCGGTTTTTATCAGCAGTTAAATCAAAAGCCAACGCTTCGTTATATGAATTGAGCCAATAATCATTTTCTGTTGCTGAAATTTCGCCTACGTAGTCATTAGTAAATCGTACAATTTGATTTCGCATATCATTTTCTGAATTGGTTCCGTCGTTAACAAATGACAAATACTCTCGATAAAGCTGCTTTCATATTTTAGGTAGCGAAAAATCGTAGGTAAACGTACTGCCGCCGCCTTGAAGAAAATTGACCCGGACATTGTTGAACGTGACCGATGTTATTAATTGCTGAGCCATATTTCTAGGCGCCCTGCATCTAAAGTTGCTATGTTCGGCTTGATCTTTGCAATATAAAAACACGCAGACTGTGTGCGGAGTTAAGCTGTCTTGTTTAAAAGTATTGAAAGGTATGAGCAAAGTTTGAGTTCGAGGCGGTACATCGATTGAACGCACCTCCCAAAAGTTTTTATGCATTGCGTTGTATTGAGTGTTTGGAAAAGCGTCAAGAAATTTTTTTCTTTCAAATGCATAAGTGTCAGTTACTTTAACTTCGTTTGCAGTGATGGTTGGATTATTAAGTCGGAAAGCCATCGCGTTCATTGCAGTAATCTCAGCAGCGGTAGTAGGAGGCATATTTTCAAATAACGAAGCGCTATTTGTTTCAAGCTCCAGAATAATTACCAATTTTAAATTCTTTCCAAAATATTCTTGTAATTCAAAGAGATCTTCTAAATAGTAAAGCGGAATGTTAAACGTGTATCCTGATGGCGAGCATGCTGGTATAAAAAATTGCGTGTTATTTAAAGCTTGATAATTTGTCGGCCCAGCAGTTGTATCAGCAATGATAGGCGTGCTTGGATCAGTCATATGAGCTAAAGTAGCATCTCTACTGACGCTTAAGCCTGGATTCGGTGTAGCGCCAGCGCTATCAACGCGATAATTGGCAGTTTGAGGTAAGTAAATATAATTGAGAAAAGCGGTGGGATATTTAAAACGTTGAACGTAACCTCGTTGTTCGTTTTTTTCGTTTGTATTTAAACTGTTATTAGCAGTGGTTTGATTATTCCATTCAAAATTCGGATACACTTTTATGCCCTTAATAAGATTTAAAATAAAATTATTTCTTAAAGCTACTTTTCTTAAAAATGGTGCATCGGCAGCTGCAAAAGGTGTAAGCACGTTGTTTGCAAACGATTTATAAATATTTAAAGTAAAATTGAGCATCATGGTGTTATACACTAAATTTTCGCCTGGTTGAATTGTAAATTGAATTTTTTTTGTCATATCTGTGTTGGTGTCTGGATAATATTCAACGTCATAATCAGTTAAAACTTCTGCTTGTTGCACGGGTAAATCAAAGCCGGTCCAACGTTCTTGGTAATTTTCTTTTTCTTCTTTGGTCAACTGGGCAGTGAGCGAAGGTAAGCTTGCTTCGTCCATTTTTTTTTTAGAAAAACCTTTTTTATTTTTTTTTGCGTTAACTTACAAACACAAATAAAATTTTTTTTGCATTCTCGTTTTTTTGAATGCAAGCGTTGTTAAAAAGTGATCTGATTTGCTCTTTTCTTTTTTTAATTTGTAATCGCGAAATTTATAACAAAATAACGAGTCTATAGACTTTGAACTATACATATATTTTTTTAAAAAAATTTATTTTTTACAAAAAAAAATCAATCGTCCTCGCGTTCAAATTTTTTTTTTACTTCTTTTAGGGCTTTTTTGTAGCCTTTAGTCATATACTTTTTCTTTATTTCATTTTTGTCAACTGGCGGTGTTTTTTTGACAAACAACGACTCTCTTTTGTTGCAGTCTTTGCAATATCCGTGTATAATGTCCACAGCGCTCACTGCGTTTTGACACATTGCACAAAGATAACGACTTTTTTCGACTTGATAATGCATGGAGGGTTTTTCAAAGGAATCTCTCATCGCGGGTCTTTCATATACAGGTTTTTCGACATGAGTTTCTGCGATTTTTTCAACAGTCAACTCTTCTTGTTTTGGTGTTTTTTGTTTTGTAAAGTCATCTTTAAATTTTAAAAATTGGTGTTGTTGCTCGTGTTTTTCTTTTTCAAGTTGTTGTTGTAAAAGTTCAAGTTGTTCGCTTAAGTTAATCATTCCATTTTTTAATTTTTGATTTTCTTCTTCTACATCCAAATATTGGCTGCGTTTAAACACACGTCCGATTGGATTCAAAGATTGTTTTAAATCCCTTCTTGCAAAACATTTGTTTCTTCGACTCTGAAACATTTTTTTTAGCGATGGTTTTTTTCTTTTTTTGTTTTTTTTGAGTTTATGAAGAGAAGATTTTAAATCAAAGGCTGAATATAAAACGTAAAATTAGGATTGTTGAATAATGCACTTTCATCGAATTGAAGCGGTACAAGATCCGAATTGACAAATGTTATTTTTAAATTTTTAAAATCGTCAGCGTCGTTAACGACAAATGTTTTGTAGAATCCATCAAATTGCGGTCTTATTGTATTTTCAAAATTAATTTGAACTACTGTGTCTTCGATGGCGAGATAAGGCGCCGTGTCAAATGACATGATGACATTGTCTAAAACTGTGTTATTAACAAAGGTAGGAGTTTGCTCTACGCCGTCCATGGTAATCCAAACGTTTTTATCGGTGGGTTTAAAATTGAGCACTCGATTAGACATGTTCAATATGTTAGCTAGCGTGCAAATAAACTTTCTTTTTCCGTTAAGCAAAGTCGCCATGTCGCGCACATTAGCAGCAGACATTTTAAAAGAGTACGAGTTTTTTCCACGCCCACGAGCGATCTGTCGCGTTCTAATAGAACAGTGATTCTTTTGTCGATTTTCTGCATTGGCTCGTAGAGAGATACTTTGATGTTCAGAATAGGCAAACTTGTTTTCCAATCTTCAATGATGGAACCGTCGTCGTCAATTTGAAAGATTATACCTCCTGTATTCGATACTCCGCGCACTGTTAAATGTTTAATGTCAGCTGTTCCAAATACGTTTTGGAGCTGTTGCTAAATTTAAAGGTTTTACTGTCTGTATCTGTGATTTTTCGTTTAACAAAAGCCGTTGAATTGAGGCTCACTTTTAGGTCGTTACTGAATACGGGAACGGATTCGTCCACATAAAATAAAACTTCTAAATATTTGCCATAGTCTGCTGTCGGATCCTCTTTTAAAATGTCAACCTCTTTCATCAGCGTAAACACGTCTTCGGTCACATTTGAAGGATCATAGGTTTTTATAGTAGCAGGAGGCACTAGGAATCTTCTTGCTGTCTTTACACTGCTTGCGTTGTTAAAAATATTTGTAAAAGACGGTAATACCCAAAAGGATTCATTACCTTTTGTTACAATGTTAGTGTAACTGTACGGTACTTCTAATGTCTTTAAACCGTATTGCGGAAGGGCTTGTAAAGGCGCGGTGCCTCCAAGCGAATTTGCAAAAAATTGAGGAGCTTGCCATTGATATTCTTTCCAGACCACTTCGTTGCTTGACAAATAGGGCATAGGCATGTCATTGAATTGAACATTTTCCAGCGTATATCTATAGGTCTAATAGTGATCTTTGGTAAAATCGCAAGGAAAAAAAAGTTGCTGCTGAAGGAAAAGAAAATGATGCGGAGGGAATTGAGGAACGTTAGCGATCACGGGTAAATTGCTAGATGTGATTTTATTGTCGAGCAAATATTTACCTACTCTGTTGCCCATTTGAGATTTTAGCACATCTGGTGAATTTTTATCATCAGTAAAAGCAGTCGGAATAGAATCAACGCACGTGCGGTAAATTGAATCGACTTGTAAAGTCTAAATCGTACCATGGTGACATGGTTTGCGTTTTGTCAATATATTGACAAAATGTCTTTTTTACGAGCGGATCACTCATAAAATTTTTAATGCATTGAGCTACATTCCAAGGCAAAAATTGTTTATAAGAAAAAGCTTGAAGTTCGGCTTGAGCTGGACTAACCGTGCCAGTTGTCTTCATCATGTTTGCCAAATACAAATCCATTTTTACTTTATAGACATAATAAATTGAATCTTTAATATCGTATTCGCTCGGCGTAATGCGATATACAATTCGTCTTTGGCTTGTTTTGGTCATATTGTAACGCGCTTGCATAGGATCGATCATAGCTAATACTTCTGCGTCTGACGTGTTTTTATAATGTTCAACAAAAACTAGAAACGGTAAGGCTTGAATTGCAGCAAGCGGTTTGTTTTGCCATATGTGCACTTTGAGGTCTTTTGGATCGGGACCGAAAAATTGATAAAATGTTCGAGCCCAATTAAATAAGGTTTCATAAGGAGTCGGTCCTTGCATGTCGCGATTAACATTTGACCACGGTCCAAAATCAAATGCAACTGGCACATCAGAAGCGCGATCACTAGAATTTGAATAAACCATGAGATCAGGCAATGCAAGTTGTCGCTTAGAGCTAATTTGCATCGGAAACCACGGGTTTATTTTATCCCATCCGCTCGTGTCGTAATAACTGAATTTTGTCCGTCCGTACCATAAATAAAAATCTTCAGCAGCTTTTTGCGACCATGTGTATTGTAACTCGCGTGTTAGATTTCCGTCCGTGTCTTTTACAAATTCAATTCCGAACAGATTATTGTCGAGTTCAGTTTGGTAATCGCCTTAAAGTTGTGTAGGTAACAAAAGCACGTTATTTTTTTGGTATTTATTAAGGTAGAAAGGATTCACTTCATAATATAAGTCACTGCGTTTCACCACCTCTTTGGTTGAATTTGCTTTACGATGAGTCAACGGCACCTTGAACCATTTAGCAAACACGTCAACACTGGGTTGAAGCTTTTGTAATGCATACAAAAGTGTACGTTGAGCAGAAACACCGCTTGCATGTTGGGTAAATAAATCAGTTGCTAAATTCAACGATTCAGTGTAGGCGCCGGGTTCGTTACCAAAATCCATATAATATTGAATACTTCTTAAATAGAATCCCATTTTGATTTCTGTATTGAGAATGGAATCCATTCCGTTTTTTCCAAATACGGGATAGAGCTCGCTAGGTATCATGCGAGAAAGATATTCGTTGACTTTTTTTCTTAATTCGTATTGATCCTCCGATAAAACAATTATGTTAGCGGGTAATTCCATTTCTTTAATGTGTATTATAGTGCCTTCATTAAACGTTAAAGTGGGTTGCGTGGGCAAAGAGAGGGGAATTTTAAATTCGTTAATGCTGTTCCAATGTTCTGTTGTATCGTTAAATAGTCCGCTTTCGCCCGAATTAATCTCTGACAAATAAAAATCATGACTAGTATATTTTTCTTTATATAAATCTTCTAAATATAAATTCATTTTTTTTTACAAATTTAATTTATCAAAAAATTCGTTTTCGTACTCGTTCAAGTTGGTATAATAATCTTTTTTTCTGTCTCTTATATAGGGAGTAATGTCGGAGCGCTTTAAATCGTACACTTCTTTTTCGTCAACCACGTTCGCTACTTTATACAAATCAGGCGGACCATAAAAATTGTTGGCGACATCGTTATTACGAATCACTTTTACAATATTATAAATGTTTTTCAAATCCCACTTTAAAACAACGTTGGTGGTCGCTTTTGCAAATTTAAGTCGCGGATCTGTATTGAAATTTTTTTTGTAGACCTTCATGCCGACAAGCAGCGGTTTTAATATGGGTAGTTTTTTTTTGAGCGATTCGTCTTCTACTCGATACAAATTTTGACTTTTAAACGTTAATCGGGCTTTTTTTTGATCTTGAAAACTGTCGAGCATTCGCAAAGCTTCACCTTGATTCGTATCCAAATTGAGTTGTTCGGGCGTGATTCCAGACACTGTGCGTTTTGTTTTATTTAGCTTTTCTTCTACGAGCGGCAAAAAACTTGTCCAATCTGTTTTGTCAGTTAATTTTTTAGCCAAACGTAATTTTTGATAGACGTCTTTGAGGCGTCGAATAGCGCTTTCTGCGAGATAGGCCTTTTGTAGATTTTTAGATGAAAAATGGGTAATTTTATTTTCAATACACCACTCTTCAAACTGTTTGTTATAAAATTCGCCGCCTCTGTCAGTTTGCAGAAACACTTGCTCTTGTCTGTCGATGTGCTCAAACAGTCTTTTTATTGCTACAAGTATTTCTCTCGCTGTCTTGCCGATGCAGGCTTTGAAACGCACAAGCCCGCTGACGCTGTCCACGAGAACAACGCAGTAATTGCGACGATACACTTTTCTATCCGTATTAAAAACAGTCATGTCGGCCAAATCGCAAGGAAAATATTGCCCTGGCAAATGATAACTTTTTTTATGCGTGCGATAACTGTACGATTTTCGTGGCTCTTCAATTTTGCTCAACACATTAGTCACTTTAAACAATAACGAAGCCTCGCTCCATCTCTTGATCAATTTATTATACGGTTCGTTTTCTTCTCGAAATTTCCTGATGGCGTCGAAAAGTTTTTGATCTTGACTACTTTTGCTGCCATTTTGTAATGCTAACAAATTTTTTTTAATTTTTGCAACGGTGTTAAGACCAAAAAGCGAACTTTGAATAGTAGTCAATGCTGTTGTTACGAGGTCATCAATTTGTTCGATTATTTTTTTTTACAAACTAAAAGCTCCCTTTTTTTCTGCAATTTGTGCCTTTAAATCGTCAATTTCTTTTCGCGTGTCCGGTGAATACGCTTCGTCTTCTTGTTTTATAAGGTTTTTTTCACCTTTAGGATCGACATAATCTTTATTTTTAAGAGGAGTGGACGTAGAAAAATTCTGACTTGTGTCCATGTTAAAACTGGGTTTTTCAAAATATTCGAGTCGCTGTTTGACAGTTTGAGCAGCTTTTTGAATTTCTTTTGATTCGTTTCTCAGTTGCATTGTGTGAATTTTTTTAGTGATTGCATTGGGCGCTGTATTTTGATCAAATTTTATAAATGTTGAGTACTTACACAAAAGTCTTTGACCGTTTTCGGGTTACCTTCTGTCGCGAACGCAGAGTATTCGCTAACTAGATAAGGCAACGAATTGGCGTTGTTATTGTAAAGCGTGCTCATCACCATGATGGTTTCAATTTTGGCTTGAACAGACACGTTACTACTGGCGTTAAACAAATTAGGCAAATTGTCAACAACGCAACTCATAAATTCTTTTTGTTTGTCCATGATATTCATGATGGCAGTATAAACACCCGCGCTAAACGCAGGCCTTCTTAAAGCGATATATCGTTGATGAAAGAAGCGATAGGATAAAATATAAAAAAACAAAAGAGCCGAATCCATATCGATAGCATTATAAAAATGCTTCGCCAAGTAATCTAATTTTTTATGACGTTCTGGCTCGATAAAATTTTGAGACTCTCTCACAATGTCCATCATGTCATCGATATACTGATGACCAGACATGCGATAGTATTCTAGGAAATCCATAATCCATCTGTTGACAACATCTTCTAGACTGCCTATGAGCTGGTTTACTATTTTGTTCAGTGTGGAAGTGTCATTAATTAGACTAGCCGTAGCAAAACTTGTGTTTAACGAAATCCATTTAAAATCTTTTTTTTGAGTTTCGTCCAGCGCAGTGCTGTCCCATTTTTTAGTGTCGCGAAATGGAACTTGACCTTTTGAGGCCGCTTTCAATAGTTTAGAAAAAGGCAAATATACTAAATCGTATTTATCGTACAATACATATTTTGGCTCTTCACTCACGTGCGTGTTGATTAAATTTAAAATGTTATTGGCTTCTTGATAGACAAGTCGCTCGTCAGAGAGAGGTGGCAGTTGTTTATTTGTCATATTGGATATGATCATCTCTAAAGTTTCATTGGTATCAAACACTTTGTTTCTATACGCTAAAAAGAGGCGAACATTATTCGCCACGTTGCTGTCCGTTTTTAAAATGGCAAACGAAAGTCGATAGGCATTCTGTTGAAGGTTGCCGCTGTGTCCTTTCAACGCTTTTCCTATCCAATCTTTAATTAGTTTTTCGTCTGCTAGTCGTGCATCGTTCAGCAGTTGCCCTCTTTCAATTTCGTTAACGTCACGATAAAGAGCATGAAACTCGTGAGTTTCTAACGGAACAAGCACATGTCGAGCAAGTTTCGTTGGCGGCTTATAAAAGTCGTTTAGCGCTTCACTTCGTAACGTTTTCGAATCTTTTGCTTGTCTCTGCGTTCGATTAAATTCCACCAATTGTCGCGTACTATTTCTCGTATTAAAATCTTCAATTTTATTTTTCTTTAACAAATCAACAAATACGGGAATGTCATGATTAACACTTTGCCAAGCGTTCCATACGTTGGGGTCTGTTATCACGTTTGGCGCGTCAACGGCTAATAAAGTCATGTAAGGATATTGTTCTTGCAGTGCACGATTAAATTCAAGTTGCTGTTCGGCTGCAATTTCGTACTGACCTCGATCAGACCATTGATTTTCTGCATATTGACCAAATCGAGGTAAAGTTAATAATTCCGGAGCGATAGCGTAATTTTTATTTGCTTCGCTTTTGTTTGCGTTCATGATATTTTCATAACTTTTTTCAATTTTTGCTGCCTCCTTTAAATAATCCATTTTGCTTAATTCCTTCCGGTTACTTTTAAGTTTTTTAATAATACCATTATAAAGTTCATCGACTGTGGGTGGATTGTAAAGTCGTTTCATTTTTTTTAAAAAAAATCAATACTAATTTATAAAAATTTTTATTTTATTCCATAAGTATTATAAAAGTAAGTGCGCGCGTGACATATAATAATGTCAGACGGAGCGCTGCTTTTAAAAGCATATATTTTAGAAAAGTACATATTGACCATGTTGATAAATTTGCGAAAGTCCTGCGAATTGAAATAACGTAAAAGCGTATCTTTGTTTGCGCTAACATAGTCTATTATTAAATTATTTCTTTCTTGTTTTTTAAAAGTTTTTCTTTTCAACTTGCCCGATGCGTCTTCCGTCGAGTACGGAAATAACATTTCTCCTAAAAACATCTTGATACACGGATCAACGTATTCCTGGAACGCTTTAATGATGTCGTTTCGTTCGTCAAACGTAAAAAAATCACAGGACAGCATAAACGTTGGATTGAGTCTTTGTACAAAATGACCCATGTACACAATAATATCGTTTTCAGTGAGAATTTTTCTTTTTTTCAAATCAGGAACAAAAATATTACTTCGCACGGCCAAACTGATTCTTCGCATGGCTTTTTTCTTGTCTATTTTGCATTGCAGCTCCGTCTCTTTATACTCGTAGGTGATACAGCGATCGAGTTCTTCTTTTCTCTCCTCTTTCGTGTGCGGCTCAAGTTCGAGTAAAGATTTTTTTTCCAGTTCGTTCAGACGTGTAATTTCTTTCTTGACCTGCGCCTCGTCACTTTGAAGTTCGTTGGCAAGCCAAATATCGAGATCTGCTATGGTTTTAAACATCACTTTCGTTGCTACTGTCGCTACTGCTACTACTTTCTGAACTGGAAAAGCCACTTCTTTTAAGTTTTTTATTCACAAATTCAAGCTTTCGTTTTCTATTATCTGAAAAAACAATAGGCTCGTCATCCCCATAGTCAGGGGGTTCGTCGTCTAACTCTAAGTCTTTTTTATTTAAATTTTCTAATTTGTAAACATTTTTTTTACAAGGCACTCGTATGTAATTATGTTTAACAAAGGTTGTCCACGGCTTGTTCTCAATTTTTGTTTGCGTATACTCATAGTCGGCATCACCGTTACTCGCTATCGGTACATAAACCAATTGAACGTCAACGTTGTCGATTTGACTTCGTAATTTTGCCGTATGTTCTCGGAACAGCGCCAAATGCTCGTGTTTTGAACGATCAGCAGTAATTTCTTTTAAGAGGTGCACTGCGGAATTTCGATTGCGATTGCTTGACGGAAATTCTTCTATAAGAATACGACTAATTTCGGGCGACTCGCTAAACGACACTATCAATTTATAATTACCCACCAGCGTACTCCATTTAGAATTGTGTTTTAAAGGAAGAGCATGAAAGCAACTGATGGTGCCTATTTGTAAATGAGACCCGCTTGTAATCAAATTGCTATACTGCGAACTTTTTAAACAATCGTCTTGAATATCGTCAAAAATAAACACGGTTTTTGTTTTTCTGTTGTTGCTATCTTGGGCTTCGTATGCTTCTTGTTGAATTTGCAAAAGACTAGCAATAATTTCGTCCAAAGACTTTTTGCCGTCGAGCTCATGAAAATAAACGCTTTTTATTTTCGAATAGTCACTTTGACACACGCGTAACCATTCTTCTTTTTGTTCTTTGGCTAGTTCGCGTTTATTTATCAAGTGATAGTGTTTGGCTTCAAACTTTCCGTTCATCACAATGGAACGAGTCAATTTGCTTTTGCCTGAATTGACAGGACCAACGATGAGCACGTTAGCCGGATAGACATCAACGTGCTCTTTGAAAATGTCATACTTTTCAGAAGGCGGTTCTTTATCGCCAATTTCGCTTGATTTATTGAGCGGCAATGCAAATTCTCTTTTTTGACACAGCACCTCGTATGCGTCTTCCATTTTTTTTTTTTTTTTAAATAACGAATAAAAAAAAATTTATTCAGTATTCTCTTGTATCGATTTCAAAATGGGCAACGCAAAGCGTCTCATAAAGACGTCTCTTTTTTGTAAATCCGGACAAGCGTTTATCATTTCTTTTTCTAATTGAAACAACTGTTGCAAGTGATCGTCACTGCACAACGTCGCCATGTCGTTCTCAACTGATTTGTTCAATTCTCTCAACGCTCGCAAACGAATATCGCCACGAATGAGTCCCAAACCGTTATTGCATACATACAACTTAGAGTTGACTTTATTCATAAAATTCAATTTTTTCTCGCACAAATCAATGCCTTTTGTTGAAAACTGAAGACGATTTTGTTTAAATAAAGTACTTGTTCTCTTCAAACAGTAGGCGCTGTCAAAATAATTTTCCAAAGCAAACAAAGAAAGTCCGTTGACGTAATGCGACGACAGCAAGTGTTGTTGAGGAAAACCTTTTGCTCTGAATTTATGCGAGTTGTCAACAAACGATACTTTATAACATTTAGCAGCGAGAGCGATGACAAAAGTTATGAGTTTGTTAGGCGATTCGTTTTGAAATCGATGCGTCATCTTTTGATAACGAGTCGAATAGAGCTTATGCTGTTTCGGGTAATTCGAGTAGTCCATCATTGCTTCAAAATCTTTGTCGTTGGCTAATACATTTTCAACTTTAATGTCAAAATCTTCGCACCTTTCTCCGTAGATACTAAAAAATAAAGAATCAGTGTCTGTTGCGACAAGCTGACAAAAAATACTCTCTTTTGCCAGAGCTCTTTTAATAACGCTAGCAAAAACAGTGACGCTTTTTTTAGCGTGCCCTAAAATGCCACAAGCTACCAAGCGCAAGCTATCGTTATTCACATTTCTTTTTGTAGTGATCAAACAAAACGATTCGTTCACTTGTTCGTTTCTTATCGCGATTAACATCGCCTCGAACTCGTTTATTGTTTTATCAGGCGAATACACACTTTTTGTGTCAAAATGAAATATTTCTGTCAATAAAAAACCCTGATAAACTGACGAGTAAGAATCGATTCCATCGCGACAAATTCGTTTATCGCTTAAATCGATACACACTTGATCTATATTGTCCACGTCTAATAGAGTTGTTAAACTAGCCGGCAAATAGGATTGAATTTCAGATATTCCGTTTTCTTTTAAATAATTTACTCCTTCGATTATAGTTTGCAAACTTTTTCTCAGACACTTTTGTTTGTTCACAATAAACTTGCAACTTTTATAGGTCTCGCTCTTTCGAGCCGTCCAACCATAATGCCCGTTGATCATCAATTTAAACGAACCGTCTTTGACTTTATCGCCGACAGCGTTTGCTTCGGCTCTCTTTTTCGATAAACTACTCACAAACTCTTTGGCTAATTTGTATCGAATAACACCTACAACCGCCAGTATTTTAACAATGACAACATGTTCGTGTTCCGACATCCATAGGAGTCGCTCCAAAGATTCGACAGTTTCGTGCTCGTCCAATTTGTATACGAGTCTTTCGATTTTGTCAACGCCTATTCGATAAGAATTCGTGCGAGTGTCCCATTTTCGTTTGTCTAAAATTTCGCTCGGTGACAAATCACATAACGAAATGCTGTCGCGTTTAATACACGGCGAAATACCTCCGGTGAGCCAATGGTATCGCTCGTCCAATTTAATGACGCATCTGACAAGTGCGCTTTTCACAAATGAACCAACATTTACGCCGCCATATACATCAACTACATCTTGCAACGTTTGATAATGATATTCAATAAAACTACGCATAGCAAACGGCAAAAGCAACTCTTGAGCGCCTGCATACTGACCGTTTTCGTCCATTATCATAATTCTGTTCGACATATTCGCTTGCACATTTGTAACTTTTTCAAAATACGAAGTATCTAAAGCGACGCTCTGTGTACCGTTAGTAGACATGCCGCCTTTCATGCATTCTTCGATCATTCGATGATGTTCTTTAGATGGAGGATGTTGAATGGCGATATTGCCAATATACGAATTCATTTTACTTGAAAAGGAAAAAGAGGAGAGTTGAGTGATGACATGGAAATGAAGCTCTTTATAAATTTTATCGTCAAAATCAAATAGAACATACGCCAAAGCGATCGTGTCAATGACATTATAAATTTCCAGCAAAGTAGAATATTTTTTCAAGTTTAACATTTTCCACATGGCCAACACGTTTTCATAAGGTTCTTTTAGTGCGATACGTTCGGCTTCTTCGTTTTTGCTTCGACTCAATTTGTCATGTAAAAAATCTTCGATCGGAGGGCAACACGCATTTTCGTCAACGTCGACAAGCGGCGCTTCCAACGTTTCATAACTGATTTTTGAATAGGGAAAGCAACTTTTTCCTGTAAAAAACTGAGTTCCTTCCGCGTTGCTAATCAATTCTTCACCTTGCAGCGGCGACACAATTCCGGTTTTAATCAAATAATGTATAACCGACAAACGCACTTGCTCTTTTGTTTTTGCGTCTAAATTGCGAGTAGCGTCCGCCAACGACGTGTTTGTAATACGATAACTGTCTTTAAACACGCAAAAATCACCAAACGATAACGATTTAATTTTGCTCATTGTGCTCGTAATAAAAAAAGAGTTTTCTAACGACAGGCGCTTGACGATGTTCTCGAAATCGCTTAAATCAGGATCGTCTTTATGCGACCACGGAAAGCTACAATATTCTTCAAAATGTTTATTGATCATCACCTTGTGATCGAACGGGGCATTGTGCGAAAAAATGTCCACGCGTGGTTTTTCAACTCTGCCATATTGCACATTGCAATACGAATGCGCCAA
This sequence comes from Hydra vulgaris, assembly GCF_038396675.1. NCBI lineage: Eukaryota > Metazoa > Cnidaria > Hydrozoa > Anthoathecata > Hydridae > Hydra > Hydra vulgaris. Next base: position 70,847,850 of record NC_088922.1, on the reverse strand, counting down.
ACCCAACAAAGAGCCGCTCCAATGGTCGTGATCGATTACTGCATGATCAGTATATCGATACACCAGTGTTTGCAAGTACGTTTCCATTGCGGTTTTGTTATTGTTGACAAATTCACTTGCGGTGTCTTCTGACAACGTCAAAGTTGCACCTGCCACAAGACAATGATCCCATACTTGACCCAATTTACTTACGCTACTCGTAAAATCAAAATACTTTAAAATAACTGAATAGCCAGTGTAAAGTCGATTGATTTTGCCGACAAGAAATTTCATTTCATTATAAAAAAAATACGAAACGGACATCATGTCCTCGAACGACTCTTCCTCTAATTCAAAGGTTCTTCGTACAGTATTAACAATGGCAAGCAGTGTATCATTGCTGACCATCAAATATTCACACAAACTTCCATTTTGAACGCGACACAGTACACGACTTTCAAACAAATAAAAACATGCAAATATACGAAAAAGATAGAGCAAATGCTTTTCAATATCGTTTTTGTTTGTAACTTGCAAATAATTTGAACTAAAACGACTCAGCGTAAAATGATTCATTTTGCTTAAATTACCGAATAGAATGTATCTAATGGGAGCATGATAAGCGTCTTTACCTTGAAACACGTTATGGTTGCTTGACAAATACGCTTTTTCATATATACGTTTGTCTACATCCATTCTGCATATAGTGCATTTAGAAGACTCTTCATCAAAGATGAGTTGTCTTTCTCGTAACGAAATACGGAGCAATTGATTTTCTTTTAACTTTGCTTGCATTAAAGCAACGACGACAAAGCATATAGCAAATAGATCAAAAACACGTAAACCCTCCAAGTCTGTCACATTTTCTACTCTTTGCCAGCGTTTTAAACGAACTGCTTTTAATAACGGATTCACGTGCTGCTGCAGTGTCCGTGGTAACTTTTCAAACAAAAATTCCATACTTTCTTTGGTATTTAAAAAGAACATGCTCGAGTCTCTTGAGACATTACCTTGCGTGTCGTAACCAAAAATTTCAGCACTCAACTTTTCATTCGTACAAAAAAGTGTCACACTGTGACAATAATATATTAAATGTCCGTCGCGTGTTTCGGTTTCGCAATCAAATGTTAAATAGAAAGGAAAACTATTTCGGGATTGATGAAACAAAACTTTTTGAGGTTCATAAAAACGCTTTTTTAACGGATAAACAAGTTTGTCGTCCTTATAAAAGCCGGAACATTTTTGATGCGAATTATGTCTTTTATAACAATTTTGACAAAAATCACAAACAACTGTAGTGAGCATTTTCAAAACGGTATTGAAAGCGTTTTGTTAACATAGAAACACAATGCGCATTTTTTTTACCATCCATTAGCATTAACAATATCGTATTTTGTCGTTTCAAATTTTCGTTGCTCTCTACTCGTTCGGCATCGTTTACGAATGTGCGATATTGGTCGTTATCATTTCGAAAAAATTTTTTACTTTCATAAAGTTTCGTACAGCGCTTGAAGGCGACTCTTTGAAAACGATTTCTTTTTTCGAATTTTAAATGCGTGCGCACCGGTTTCGGCAACCACTTGAATATAACCAAATTAAATTTGCTTAAAACCGATTTCTCGCTGATTTCGTACAATAGAATAGATACTTTTTCACAAGTCATATTGAAACTTTGTGTTTTTAACCATTTCAATTGCTCCCTTGTCTCTAAACAACCGTTAGTCGCATATTCTAAAAGCAGTTCTTCGTCTATGCATTCCTGCTAATCGTTAGGGGAAAACCATTGTTTCTTAATTTGCACTAACGACACGAAAAAACTCATATAAAAACAATAGCCTTTTTCTATCAGATACGAGTAGTCGAGACAAGTGTTTTCCAATTCAAATTTATAAATGTACGACGAGCGAAAACGAAACGATTCTGCTCTGTTTTTCTTTTCAAGAAATCGACTAACCAAAGCGAGCAAACGTTCGCTTAACGGATCCCTTTTTTCGAGTCGATGAAGATAATGCTGAACTCTTTTTAAATTGCGCTTCGATAGCGGGTTGTTGCAAAATCTTTCGTTGCGTCTATCCTCGTTAATTATTTTGCGCGAGTCCCTTTTTTCGAGTCGTTGAAGATAATGCTGAACTCTTTTTAAATTGCGCTTCGATAGCGGGTTGTTACAAAATCTTTTGTTGCGTCTATCCTCGTCAATTATTTCGCGCGATCCAATTATGGAGTTTCGTAACAAAACAAAACGATCCGCGCTCACTCCTCCAATAATTTGCGCTTGGAATTGCGACAAACTGTAAAGGACAAATCCGCTGTCCATATGGAAAACGTGTCGACTTCCATCCACATTCGCGTTCACCAATTCCTCAACTTTTTTCGATATTTCCATTGAACGTACATAATGTACAGGTGATCTAAAGATCGACTTGACAAGACGATAACCATCTCTTTCACTTCGATAAAACATGACCACTGACACAAATCCAACTAAAAAACTTCGTCTTTCAGGCGATTGTCTTTTCGTACGGTTCATTTTGTTTACAATGACGCTTCTTGTTTTATTTTCGATGAACGCGCGCACATCGTCCCATGTCATTTGATCAGAACCAATTTGTTCAACAATGCTCTCGTCAGAATATCGTCGAGATGACCATAATATTTTTTTATAATAAACGTTGTTATTATATTTATCTTCGGTTATCTCTTTTTTAAATTTCATTTTTTTTATTTCTTTGCTAAAAAAAAAGAAATGCCTATTTCTAGAAAAACTTTATTTTTAATAACAACTATATATGAAAGTTAAATATTTTTCACACAAAACAAAACCAATATAACAGAAATTTTTTAATCATCATAAAAAAAAGTTTTTTAAAAAAAGAATTCGTCTTACTAATTTTTTTTTCTTCTATTAAATAACAATATTTACAATTTATACAAGCATATTATTTGTTTGAGTGTTGCTTGAACCAAATCCGTTGTTTCCTCTATCAGTGTGCGACAATTCATTTTCAGGCACGACAATAAAAAGTTTAGGTGTAAAACATTGTAAAAAAACCATTTGCGCAATAGCTATATCAGTAGGTATAATAAAATAACTATCGTTATTGTTTCTTAGCAAAACATTAATTTCTCCACGATAATCACTATCAATAACACCGCCCACTACAGTTATATTTTGAAGAGCCAGCGATGATCTCGATAACAGTTGTCCGTAATAGCCGTCAGGAATTTGAATACAAATACCAGTTGGCACTTTAACTGTAGTTTGTCTCATTAAATACACCGGTTCCAAGGCGAAAATATCAAATCCAGCGCTAGCCGTTGTTGCTCGTGTTGGTGTTTTAGCCGAATCTCTCAATGACAAAAACATTTTTTTAGTTTTTTTTCTTCTAAAAATTAAAAATTTTTTGGTTTTAAAAATTGAAAAAAATATTATAAAAAAAAAAAAAACATATCATAAACAACACGTATATAATTTAACTATTTTTATTTATAAGATTTAAAAGATTTAATTTACTCTAAAGAAAAAATAAATGCGGTAAACTAAATAACAAAAAACATAGAAAAAAACATTGTCAAATTTTTTTTTACATTTTATACAAAAAAAGATCAATACATTTTTTATTGTAAATGATTGTTATATAAAATTGTATTTAATGAATGATTCATTATTTGTTTGTTTTCTTCCTTCAACTTTTTAATTTCTTCTTTATACCGCTCCTTTGCTTTAGACAAACTTTCTATATCCTTCTCTAATAAATGAATCTCCATATCCTTATTTTGGATCAAACCCACGACGGCCATAGCCATTTTTCCAATATCACTTTGGTTGTAACTTAAAGTGATAAGTAATTCTTTGAGCTCCGACGTCGAAACGTTATTATTTTCAACTATTTTTTTTAAAACAGCAATTTCGATTTCTGACAAATCGACATGGAGTTCCTCTTTCAAAAATATTCCCATTTTTTCACACTTTAAAATGGCGGTGGAGTTGTAATTTACCCATTCTTTTGCTTTCCATTGATCAAACCTATTTTGCATATGGGTCATCAAAGTTTTTATATACTCTTTCATATCCTCAGATATTTGCTCGTGTTTTTGTAGAAATCTAATGAAAACACTCGAAAATTTTCCGATAAGTCCTTCATTTCGGCTCAGAGTCGTTAATTCTTGCAAGAACAGCGTTAAGGATTTATAATCATTTTCTTCTTTACTCTCAATAATTTTGGAAAAAGATTCAATTTCCGACTCGTTCAGCATGATTTGATAAAGCAGTCGTCTTTATTTGATATCAGCTTGGAAAGATATTGCAAAAGAAACTTTAAAAATTTGTGTTTATGCTTTTGATCAAGTCAACAATGTTTTTAAACAAAATTTTCAAGTCGGTGATTTTTTCATCTACAACAGCGACTCGTCAAAAAAAGACGGAACACATTGGCGTATGATGCTCAAATTAAATGACCACAGCTTGTTTTGTTTTGACAGTTTTGGTAGGGAAAGTTTTTTTCAACAAATTCCGATCGGCGTTCAAGACAATCCCGACCTTTCGGAATATGCCGAAACCAACTTGTTGTCGACTGCGTTGAGTCAAATGACACTCAATTTCAATGATCATCTCTACACGAGACGTAAAAAAACATTTTCCGATTCGCGATACTCAAGACGAATGGTTTACAAAATTTTGTTTTTATTATTCGCAAAAACATCAAATTCAAAACGTAAACGTTGTTTTTAATGATTTACCCTATCAAGAGTATGATTCAGCGCTTTGCGGACCGTGGATTCTTTATTTTCTTTATTTACTCAAGCAGCAATGGTTCAATTCTCGAGATATCGAAATTGATACCATAGACGCGATTCTTAGTCGATATTTTACTTTTGCAGGAGATAACAGAACGAAAAATGAATGCATTTCAAATTTGTCAGATTTTTTCCAATTTGTTAAAACTTCGTTTTGGCTATATGCTGACAAAACAGCACAAAAGTTATTTGAAAAAGATTTTAAAATTTTTGATCGCTTAAAGAGCAAAGAAAGAACCGCTGGCGCGCTGTATCGCAGATGAGCGACACCCTATTCGGCCGTAAACAGAGACGTTTTTGAAAAAGATATTCAAAAAAACAACACGTTGACCGCTTTTTTATCGCAAAACAACTTGCTGTTGGTAAAAGATCCAGCCACGCCGTTTCTTACAGACGACGACTTGAAAAATTTGCCTGCCATTCTAAAATCAAACCTGATGCAAACGTACCTAGACGAAGATCAACAAAGATACACGTATAACAGCTATCAAAAATTAAAAAACATTGATCAATTTTACTCGATTCCTGTCGAACAACGCAACGAACTAAGCGAATTGAAAAAAATACTTCAAAATTATCAACTATAATTTATTTTTGATTAAAAAAATTTTTTTATTTAAAAAAATACTGCCATTTTTTATTTACACTTCATTGCATTGTCAATGAGTTTGCAAAAAATTTCAGCGTCCTCATCGGACCGATCTGATTCTATATCACGTAGAGAACATTCTGATTCTGTATCATCATTTACTGCTTTCTCGTCAACTATATCATTACTATATATATATAGCGGACTATTTGGATTGACAAAAACACTGCCGTATCCAAAAAAAACCTCAAGTTATGTGTCTTCTGTTTCATCTTCTGTGTCTTCTGTTTCATCTTTTTTGTCTTCTTTTTCATCTTCTGTTTCATCTTTTAGTTTTTTTTTGTCTTCTTTTTCGTCTTCTGTTTCATCTTCTATTTCAACAACATTGGTGACATTTTCATCTTTTTTCTGGTACATTTTTTTGTTACGCAATTTTTTTAAAAAATACGAACTAATAAATAAATCAATTTTTTTTTTAAAAAATACAAACACATAAATCAATCAAGAATCAAATTAAAAAAAGAACATCCTTTCTTTAAAACCAGTTAGAGTTGACATTTTTTATTTTTTTCTCTAAAGAAAATGTTATATAATATAACAAAAAAAAACTTATTTTATTAAATTTTCATTAATTCGATAATTAAAAAGCTATTACAAACATCTTAACTTTACATTAAATCTTAATTTTAAATCTGTAGTACTAAAACATCCTCTGTCAATAAGTTTTTTAATAAAAAAATAACACTCGGCGCTAGGACAATGCATTTTTCGATTTCCACCGTGTTGTCCGCAACCGAACTTTTCGTTTATAGACAAATATTCAACGTCTCTATTCACTGAAGGAATAGTTCGCAAATCATTAATGTCAAACGAAACACAACCAATAGACTCTATTAACTTTTTTTCCATTTCGCCTTTATGATAAACGACATTGCCAGCCTTGCAATGCCTTTTTAACAAACTTTTAACGTCTTCGCATCGGTAGATACTAAACATAAAAATGTTTAAGTTGTTAACATTGTTTTTAACATATTCGGCTGATTGTCGGTGATGTTTTTTCATTTGTTCTTTAGTTTTACATATTTGAACATGGTAATTTATACAATTGAGATGTCGATCCACAATACTTATTTCGCGAATGCAAAAGTCTCCCCATTCGTGCTTCACTCCACAAGTGATAGATTCAATGTCCATAACAAAATCAAACATTTTTTAAGTACCTGTCGAGAAACAATAAAATTATGCAAAAAAACATTTTGATTGTTTATAAACTATATATAAAAAAAACATTAAAAAATATTTTAAACTTTTTTTTATATTCTAAACTTTTTTTTTTTTAAAAAAAAAAAAAAAAAAAAAAAAAATTTTTTTTGCAAACCTTTTTAAATAATTTTTTTGGAAAAAAATACAAAATATTAAATTCATTTTTTTACTGTATGAAAAAATGTAAACTTTATACAACTAGTCGACCGTAATAAAAATATTTTTTTATTTGTCCCCAAAATTCGTCATCGCGGTCCTCGTCCTCTAGCGACATTATCTGAACATTAGTATCAATTCTACTACCAAATTTAAAACTATGTTTCTCGCTGATGAAATGTATACTTTGCTTTTTTAAATACGTCAAAAATGCTAACATCTGTTCTCGATCCACTCGACAATCGTTAAACGACTGACTTTCATAACATTGAACTTGCTCAGGCGTCTAAAACTCACTTTCGTTTAAATGCTGTTTCATACTAGGTGATTTTTTCCAACATTCAAAAATCAACGCCAAATAGTGCACTCGAAGTAATTTAATTACTAAAGGAGCTTTACCGTATCTTGTAGCAAAAATATCAATAGCGTCTTTTGAAATAAAAAAATCAATCAACTGATCCATATGACAGTGCCATTTTGTTATAGGTTTAATCAATTTTGAAATAAACTGATACACGGAATTATACCAAAAGTATTCTTCACTTGCTTTATCCTTCCAAAAATCAAAACACCATTTGATTCGTTCAAGAAATTCATCCTCGCTCATCGACTCCATATCCATCTTATAGGAATCATATTCTTTACATACAGCCCGATAAATTTCCTTCCACTTTTCGTCGTCTGAAATAGGATTAAAATAAATTTTTCCTCTCCACTCGTTAAATAGAGACTGATTTTTTCGATAAACAATCAAACTTTGCCCGGAATTTCGTTTTCTTTTCACGCCTTGATAAACGTTTTTGAAAAAATAATCTTGCAAAATCATAATGACATCTTGTAATCTATCCATTTTCAAGAGCAACTCAAACATCGTTTGTGGTTCAAATTTGTTTCTAGAGAACTTTAAAAACAAACGCTCAGGTCTTTTCTTCAAATGCTCCAAAATTAATTCGCACAAATAACTCATTTTTTTATTACAATCGCTAAAACAATACACTAACAATAGTCAAAAAAAACATCACATTATAATATTATTATATTTCTTTTTTTAAAAAACCGTTGTTTTTTTAAAAAAAAATTTTTATTTAATTAAAAAAAAACAAATATTAACTTATTTTTTCAAATGAAAACAAAAATTAAATCATTTTATTTAAATAAAAAACAAATATTATCTCAATTTTTTATTGTTAAAAAAATATATAATGCTTATTCACGTGGATAAACGAAGAAATAAAGAAATAAAAAATAGTTATCTTTTTAAAATTTATTATTTCAAAAAATAATTTTTACAAAAAATAATTTATAAAACTTTTTTTATTTATAAGTATAGTCCTTCATTGATTGCGGAAAAAAATAATCAATGCTTTCCTGAAAAACTCGTCCTGCTCGTTTCGTTCGATGAATATTTTTCGCTTTCAAGAGACTCGCTATGTCGTTGCGACCAATTTGTTCAAATTTTGCAATGAGCAAATCGTCATCGCCGCTTTCAACATAAACCAAATACATATATTTTAGCAAATCTAAACCGTCTTGAATGGTTTCTTTTTTTCCAAGCGGTACTCGTAACGCAAATAACAACTTTTTAACATCGTCTTTAGTCAAATGTTCGCTGACTGATAACCAATCATCTTCGGTGAAATTATTCATTATTCACTTTTTTATTATGTATTGTTTTTTTTCAATAGTTTAGCGATAACAAACTTTTATTTGATATCAGATATTTGATATCAGATTTTTCGTCTTCCATTTTTTTATTTTTTAATAACCTAAAATATACAAAAAATATTTTTTTAAAAAAAATATTGAAATAAATATTGATATAAAAAAAGGGCATTATTTTTTTTAAAATAGTTTTTAATAAATAATTAAAAAATTTTTATTCTGCTTTTTAAAATAAAAAATTATCAAATTATAATCATTTTTTATCAACAAAAAAAACCAATTTTTAAATAATTAATATATATTTTTTAATGAAATTGCGAATACATGTAGCAAATATTAGACATATTTAAAATTTCAACCGTTGAGATTTTCAAAAGTTTACAGCTTCGCAATTTGCAATGTTTGTTATGTTGTTTTACATCGTTTATTTGACAATCGTCAAGATAACAATTGCCACGCGTCAAATTACTATTAAATAATTCTATCATATCATAATGAAAACGATTTTCCTCCAAGTCGCTTCGTTCTAAATGATAACTGCTCGATGCTAACTCAATATGAGCCATTTTTTTTAAATAAATTTGCTGCAAATAAATGTATCGAAAGATCACCCACAGTTTTTCATATTTATAATACGGTATTGAACGTACATAAAATAATTTTCTATGCGAAAACTCTTTTAAAGCTATTTGCAATATTGTAAAAATCGATTCGTTGAGAGATTCCCAGATTCATTTTACCGTACAAAAAATACTTCAAAACACGACATTGTCTTAACAACACCAGCGATATATATTGCACATAGTCTTCCATACGCTCCTCCATGTCTTCATTTCGTTCACACGTAATCATTTGTTTCACGTAAATCCAGTCTTCATGAATGTCATCTGGATCACTATCCAATGTTATATCATGTCGACAATGTAATATAAAATCTTTTATAAAATCCTGAACGTCAGCAGAATATTTCCATTCGTTGCATACATTTAAACATTTTTTTAAAAGTATTTGCTTAAACACACTAATCGATTGACTATATTCTTGAAACATTGTTTTTTTAAACTAAAAAAAAAATCTAAAAACGTTACTTCATATCTTTTTTTTCTTCGATTGCACTTCCGTTACTTCATTTTTCAATACTACTTGATTTTTATCTTTAATATGAAATCGAAAACGAGTAAACTGCTGAGTATGTCTTTTTGTGTTTCCTGACTCGTCAGTAACATAAAATAACATATTTTCATTTCTTTGGGACATTTTTATCTTTTTATAACATAAAAAAAATAATTGTAAAAATAATTGTAAAATATTATAACATACTAAACAAAAAATTTATTAAAAATATTAAAAGATTATGAAAAAACAAAAAAAACAATCTTTTTAACAACAAAATATATATTTTCATATTAATTTCTTTTTAAATCTTCTTGAAGCTCTTTTCGTGCTAGCTTTGTAATACATACGTCATGTAATACATACGTCATATTATTTAACTGTTTGTTTTTACTTCATATTCAAAATGGTAGGCGTGAAATTGAGCTGCCACACCTGTTTCCATTTTAAGATAATCTTCAGAAGTTTTTAATTCCACGCCTTTTGAACGAAGATATTCAATGTAAACTTCATCTTGATATTTTCTCATGACGGGAAGAAAGTGAGCCACATTTTTAGCATTGACTTTTTTTTTGTCGTGCAGAACACTGTACATTGCTAACCACATTAAAATACCGCATCTTGTCATTCATATACTTTGAAAATTTAAAATGTCTCTCTCGCTCTTCCTGCTGTATTATAGATACAAACTTCAATATTTTTCTTGTTAATTTGGCATTTCTTCTACTTCTTTCTACATTGTATTCAATTACGCGATGGTCAATGCAATGATCACATGGTCCATGAAATGTATTCGCTTCTTCCAAATTATCATTATCCAACAAATTAACAATTCGATCACAGTAACTTTTTTTCTTCTTTTCTAAATTTTGAAAAGAATTCAAAATTTTATACTCCTTCGTATCTTCAATTGAGCACTGCATTATTTTATTTTTTTACCTAAAAAAATTTATAAAGAAATTATTAACTTTTTTTAAATTTTTAAAAAAATTATTTAAAAAAAAACAAAAAAAACATTTGTAAAAACAATATCAAGGCAAAAAAATTTTTCTGTAAAAAAAATATATTTAAAAAAAGTGACTTTAATAAAGTTACATTGTTAAAATGCCGTAATCGACGACATAAGTTTTTTTATCCAAACGTTCAATTGCAGAAGAACAAGCTTCATTAAAACACAACATATGATCTTCGCCTAAAAATTCCCTTACGTTTCTTTTTAAATAATCAATAAAAGTAGACCATTTGCTATCATCGCCACTTTTCATTACTTCTTGAATTTTTAAAAAGTCCTGAGTTTTTAAAAACATCTCCTTTCCGATAATATCCGTACAAAAACAACAACAACCAAAAAGAAAAATTATATTTTAAAACACATTGCCATATAAACGCAAGATAACCGCATTTCAACAAACTTACAACCAACGGAGGATGTCCATAACAACTTGCAAAAACATTAACACCATACGCGCAATCCAAATTGAAATGAACCAGGCTCCAATATCAATTCAATTAGACAATCAACTTTATGGATTCCTTTAAGTAACGAACTCATCCGTAACGAACCGTAAACTTCATATTTACTGTCTAACAACAGGTTTATATAGCGATAAAGACAGATCTCGTAATAATATCTACCATTGTCTTCAATGCTTTCACCGCGTCGAAAGGTTATGTTTAATTTTCTTTTTCTTAACTCGCAAACGTGACGAATTCGCTCCAAAAATTCATTTAACTTGGTCTCCACAGTTGTCCCCGAAGCTTGATTCCATACCATAGGCTCACTTAGCGGTATATGAAAATTTTTTTAATAATATAACATATATATTACTGTTAACGATTCTGAATCAATATCTTTATGTTTGTTTACGTCCATTATCTTGTTCAACGTTTGCAATTTCCTAGAATATTCTGTGTACAAGTCTACGCTGTATCTCAATTTCTCATGCTTGCGTTGTCTCAAATATTCTGCAACAACATCGTATATGCATTCTGGCTTGTTAATTAATATAAAATATTCAAGAAAAGAACATGGTTCAAAAGAACAGTTACCAAATCTACGCACAATTCGCTCGGATGAGCCATTAAAAATTTTTGTAATTTTTGCAAAGCTAAATACATTTATAATTTTTTTTTTTCTGAAAATAAATAATTTTTTATAAACATTCGACATAAAAACATTTGACATATTTAAAAAAATGTAAAATATAACTTTTATGTAGTTACAAACGTAAAAGAAAAAAAATTTTAAAAAGCGCATTATAATTATGTAAACATTGTAAAAAAATTTTAAAAAATTCATTATAAGTTTATAGAAGCGCGTTAAGTAAATAAAAAAAATTTTTTACATGTTATTTTTTAAAAAGAATTTAATTAAAAAAGCAAACAACAAACTTTATTTTAAAAATAATTTAGCGTTAAAACAACATTAAAAACAAATCATATTACTTTTTTTTTAAAATTTTTTTTTGAAAAAAAAATTACATTTAATTTTCTTCATCGTCTGAAATAATTTGTTGCTTTCTTGGTTTTTTTGTTGCAGGCTCTTCGTTTATTATACAGGCGATTTGTTGCATTACTGCATTAGCGTTTTTTGTCTTCTCATCCACAAGTACTTCTTCAAATTCTGTAGAATTTGCAACTTCATATTCAAAATGGTAGGCGTGAAATTGAGCTGCCACACCTGTTTCCATTTTAAGATAATCTTCAGAAGTTTTTAATTCCACGCCTTTTGAACGAAGATATTCAATGTAAACTTCATCTTGATATTTTCTCATGACGGGAAGAAAGTGAGCCACATTTTTAGCATTGACTTTTTTTTTTGTATCCAAACGAAAAAACTGATCGCGAACAACGAACACAGTCTCTCCTTTCTTATTGACTCTTGTTACATTCGGAAAATGCGCTCTCAAGAAGAATTGCCCCACCAACGAATTATTGATAAGCGTTACTTGCGACGGATTCACAAGAATTTTTCGATTGAAATCGCATTTGTCACAAAAAATCCACACTTTCTTGATCTGATCGTATTGTGCAATTAGCCTGACAGTCGTCAAAAAATATGAAATGTTATTTTTGAAATCGACATCGGAGAATTGGTATATGCCAGGAGCTAGGCTATCGCTATTGATAAACTTTGGTGTCTTGCCAGTTATTTCTATACCTTGCATTTTTTTTCTTTGATAATTCTTGAATACTTTCTGTCAACTCAAATATGTTTTTTTGACTTTAGTGTAAAAAGTAGCCCTTTTATATGATTTTTTTAAATCAATAACGCCATTTGATGTCAACAACATTTTTTTTAATCTCACCGTTCTATTTTTAAAAAAATATTATCACACAGTTCTTTTTAAAAAAATTAATTCATTTTGTTACACAAGTTGTATCACTTGACTTTTTTATTTCGAAACTACACCTTTGTCACTTGACTTTCGTTTCTATAATTCTTTTTAAAAAATATTATCACACAGTCGCCCTTACGTCAATGACCTTTCATCTACTTTTCATCTTACAACTTTTATATCAACGGCTGCCAAATTATTTTTATGAGCGACTGTGACTTTTGCTTATATAAACATGTTAATATAATCAAAAGTAAACAGCTCTGCCGTTTTTTTTGCGGCTTATTTTTTAAATAGTTTTTTATTTACCAAAATATTTTTGAACGTCTTTTTTTGACGCCTATAAAAACATCCATTTTTTTAAATAAAATTGCCGGAGGTAAAGATGAACGAAGATCAAGAGAAAGCTTATGTCGCGTTGTTGAACGACAAAAATGTTTTTCTAACAGGCAAGGCGGGAACTGGCAAATCATTCGCCATTAAAATGATATACGAACGTTTTTTAAAATCAAAAAGGAACATCTACGTGAAAGCAAGTACGGCCATTGCTGCTCAAATGTATTCCGACGCGAGCACAGTACACTCGTTCGCCGGTCTCGGCTATCGGCAGGAGTCTGAAGCAACGATTATGAAAAATATGACAGACGTTGTCAAAGAACGATTAAAAAATGTCCATACGTTAGTCATTGACGAAATTTCAATGTTGCCCGTGCACGTGTTCAAAACGCTGAGTATGATTTTGAAAAATATCAAAAAATCTATTTTGCCTTTTGGAGGATGCGTGTTGCTTGTTGTCGGTGATTTTTACTAACTAACGCCAGTCGGCGAGGAAACGTTGCTGTTTGAAGACTCGCTTTGGCAAGAGTGTGGATTTGTTAATATAGAACTTGTAAAAAACTTTCGTCAAAATAAAGATCTCGTTTTTCAAACGCATTTGAACAATATACGCGAAGGCGTCTTTTCCGAATCCACTTTGGATTTTTTAAGAAAAAGACTAGAGCCTGCAGATAAACATTTAAATCAAAATTACACAAGACTATTTATGTACAATAAAGATAGAATTGCGCATAACGAAGAGTATCTACAAAAAAACAAATTTCCTGATGTTGTATTTAACAGCGAAACAAAAACATTTAACAATTACAAACTAGAAGAGAAATGGCCGTTTAAAACGCCACAAACCGTAACCTTAAAAAAACAATCGCCAGTCATTTGTGTTCGTAACATACCCGAGTTAGGCATTGTGAACGGCACTCAAGGAGTTGTCAAGTCGGTCAATAAAGAGCGAGTCGTTATGATGGTGCTCGAACAACGAATTGAAGTCACACTTCAAACCGAAATGCTCTATGACGCCAAAAGAAACATTATAGCCGAATGCAAAGGCATGCCGCTTGTGTTAGCCTACGCGCTCACCATTCACAAAGTACAAGGTCTCACTCTTTCTAATGTAGTGATTCATTTAAATCGAAATCAATTTACGTGGCATTTGTTCTATGTGGCACTGTCGAGGGCGCAAACGTGCAAAAGCGTATACATTATCGCTCAACATAGTTATTTGAAACATTTTTAGAAAACATTAAAATACACTCTGCCGTAAAAACTTTTTATTTCAATTTATTAAAACCGTTTAAAGACAATGATAATGTTAAACGTATTAAGTTAATGTAAATTGTTTTTTATCTTGTTTAAATAAATGTAATATGATATTAAAAAATAATGTTTTAAACATTTTTTAAAAAACACTTTACTATAACACTTTATTATAACGTAATTCTTAACGGACAATACAACGATCGTCTTTCAATTTCAACCGGACCTCTTTCTACAACAAAGTCCACGTCGTCCGATTCTCTTTCAACCGCCTTTCTTAACGGTACGCCGTTCTCCTTTAATCGACGCACCAAGTTGTCAGCGTATCTTGTGTTCTCTTCCTCTGCTATATAGTCCGCCGAATGACGCACGCTAGCTTTACTTCTTACCATTTTTTTCTTTTGTAAAATAACCCTTTATACAATATATATTTATATCCAACATTTTTTATTTCACTCGTTTTTAAACGAATATGTTCTTTTTTTTTTACCAATTATTTTATTCATATTTTTACCCACATATTTTTACTTACCTGCTAATCAGCAACCACCTGCTGATTTTATTATAATACCTCTTTGGCTTTTTTTGTAACCCCTCTTTCGGCTGATTTTATTATAAGACCTCTTTGGCTTTTTTGTAACCCCCTCTTTGGATTTCTCTTTGGATTTTTTATGTGTACCCCCTCTTTGGCTTTTTTATGTGTACCGTTTTCTTGTTTTTTTTTTATACGAGCTTTTTCTTATAGTACTATTAAATTGATGAGATACCCCTATCATCACTTATAATATAATTTTTGCATATATTGTTCGAACTTTATTAATTCTTCCTCTTCTTTATCTTCTTCTTTTTTTTCTTCTTCTTTTTCTTCTTCTTCTTCTTGATCTTTTTCTTCTTCTTGATCTTTTTTATCATCATCTTTAAAATTTATATCTTTCACATTAAATATTGAATCATATTTTTCATCTTTATCATCTTCATCTTCAAATTTATATTCTTTCTCGTCAATTTCAAATTCTTGATCTTCATCAATAATGTCTATATTGTATACATTGAACACTGAATTTGGGTTGACAAAAGTGTTGTCGTAAGATGGTGAGTAATCAATAAATTCAGTAAATTCATCTAATGACATATTTGTTGGAGGAGAGATAGATTTGATGTTGCCATTGTTATCTGTTATTTTTAATGTTGTTTTATCCCTGTTTAACCCTGTTTATCATTCTAATTATAATTTATTTTGTTATATCACTATTAATATCTAAAAAAATTATTATACTATTAACATATAAGATAAATATCTTTAATTATACTATTATAATTATACTATTAACATATAAGATAAATATATCTTCCAAAAAAAATATATGCGTAAAAAAATATTGTAAACAAATAAGTAATTAATATCTTATAAATATATATATTCGATAAAAAATATATTATCAAAAATATTAATCGTTAGATATTAGATAATCGTGAAATATTAGAGATAAAGAGTTATGTAAATATTTCACATTGAAAGCATTGTTTTTGCAACTTTAAATAATTGTTGATCTTTTGCGGTCGTAAATTATATTGATTACGTAATTGTCTTGATTGTTCTCTTAAATCTTTACGTAATTGCTTTGCTTGTTTTCGTAAGTCTTTAATCAAATGGTGTTCTCTCAAATCGAATTGCTTTTTCAAATCTTTAATCATAAGGCGTTTTAATTCCTCCATATTTTTCATTATGTATATTTAAATTTAAATCTGAAAAAAATTATAAAATGTCATGGCAAAAAAAATTTACATTTTTTATTAAATAATATTATGAATATTATCGTAACAACGTTCGCAATATAAAAAAGAACAATTTCTTATATAATTCGGTTGAGAGTATTTTATTTCGCTACATTCTAAACAGTCTTTGAAATTATAATATGGACACGATTGTAATTCGGATATTTTTGAATTCATAATATTCGCAATATCGAAATGGTCGTCGTGTAAATATTTCTGATAAATGATATCGAAGATTTTATCGGTAATACTTTTATATTGTTTGTTTAAGAAATGCAGTAAAATGATAACGTACATATGCGGTACATTCAAGTCGCGTAGTTGTTTATTGAAGAATTCTTCCCAATCATAATTTGGATAGAAACATATACAAGCAGCGCAAAGATGTTGCGTAAAAGTAATTGCGTGTTCTTTTATTTTAATCAATGTTTGTTTGTGGTCTTCATTATAAAGATAAATTCTTTCCATTATTTGATCAACAATTTCTTTAGTTATTTGAATTGACATTTTTTATTAATTATTTGTCTAAAAAAAAAGTGAAATTATTTATAAGGTCAATTAAAGTGAAAATATCATATAAAAAAATCAATTGAAAATAAAATAAATAGTTAGGAAAATTTGTTAAAACTTATTTAAAACAATAATATTTAAAAAAAAAATGGCGAGAACAAAACTTCTACCCGCCGTATACAAAAATAAAGGGTACGCAATGTATCGGCGTCAAATGGATGCCGTTAGGAATACGCCTGAAGCAAGAGAAATTCGAGATTCGCAGTTAAAAGCGAATATGGGGATTCGAAGTTTAACAAATGCAGGATTAGAGGGTCGTTGGGTTCTGCATGGTATCCGCGAGTTGTAGTTAATCCAATTGCTAATTCAAGGGAGTGCAAGAATATGTTGTATTGCAAGCGTAAAACAAACTCAACCTATAAAAGAAATGCTGCAAATATAAAAAAAGGACGCGCAGGACAACCTATTTATAAATGGGTGCTAACAAAAAGTACTTAAAGGTAAATATATAACATTGTCTTATAATTTATTAAGATGACATACAAATTTGTTAAAAACGCTTTAAAAAAAGTTAATGGCATTGCATAAGGAGGAAGTACTTGTTTTTTCACGATGAACATTTGATTAAACAAAAAAAAAAGAAGCAATGTTTGTTGTACGAGATAAGTTATTCAGTCTGGATAAAAAATCATTAAAAAAATTTTCAATGTTGTGACTTTTGTTTATAATTTCAAAGGATGGCAACCGAAAGATAAGATTGAAGCGTTAATAAAATTCTTTTTTTGGTGGCTGAATTGTTGAATTTATTATTTAAAAAAGTGATGCCACTTCGACTGAAATAGAAAATGTGATAATGCTCGATAAAAAAAAATTTTGGTTTAGTTTTAATACAAATTGTCGATAGTTAATAACGATTTTTTAATATAAATTGTCGATAGTTTAATATGTTAATAACGATTTTTTGTGTGAGATCTAATAAAAAAGCAATTGAAACGATTAAAAAATACTAAAAGTTCTAACAAACAATGCCCAACACATTTGGTAACGATTTTTAGTTTAATTGAAAATATTGTTCGTATGGATTTTAACGCGAATATAACACTTTTTATACGATAGCATTTTGGTTTAGCTTTATTATACATTTTTTTGTACAGTGTTTTTCATTATAATGGTTTATTCAAGAGAGTTGTGTGCTGGATTTGGAAAATTGTTCATACTGGTCTCTTTTTTTCAATGAAAAGATTAAAAATACAAACGCAGTGATGCAACATTATAATTTTTTTCGAATTGGAAGATATTTTTAAAATAATGGATTCTGAAGAATTGGAGAAATCATTAGATAACATTGAAATAAACTTTCAATCACGATTTAACTTTTGAAACCATACGTTTATAAGAATTTTTTAACTATTGTAACAAAGTAACAACCAATGTTCTGAATACACTTTTTTTAAACATTGTCTTTTAAAGTATATAGAACGTTTATAAGAATTTTTTAACTATTGTAACAAAGTAACAACCAATGCTTTGAAAATGATGAATACAATTTTTGAACATTGTCTTTTAAAGTATATAGAACGTTTATAAGAATTTCAACATTGATATGATTTGGACCATTTAAAAGGTTTTACAATTTCATATGCGATAATTCAATTGTAGAGTTTAAATTTGAAAATAAAAGATGAAGATGTTTACTTTACAGATAAGGATTCGTTCTTGTATATAATATTTGTTTATAATTATGTTTATAATTTTTATGAAACCAGGTTTAATGTTAGTGTAGAAAAAAGCGATAATTAAACGATAACTGGATGTTTAAATTGCTGTTTATCGAATTAGAAAAAACGATTGAAAATACTAACAGTTGCAATTTTTGCAGTATATTTCAAAGTATATTGGCGATAACATCAAATTGTTCTCTTGTCATTTATAAATATGCACTATATATTTGAAATGTAATTGGTTCATTGTTACCTATAATATCAAATTGTTTTTTCGCCCATTTTATATAGTGAGAGGTAAAAGTACCAAAAATATTGTCAAAATTAATAAACTCATATTTTTCTATAGTCATTCTCATACTTTGTTGTGTTTCTTCGTACTTTAAAAATCGCTCGAATAATTTTTGATAATTATCTTCTATGTCTTTGCATTGTTGTTCATAACAACAGGATAAGAAAGATATTACTTTATATTGAAGTTGATAGAATATTTCATCTTTATGAATTGTTTCATCTTTATTACAATCATTTATATATTTTGTAATAGTAAGATGCTCATAGGGATCCATTATATTTATCTTTAATGAAATTTGAAAATAAATCACCATTAAATTAATATCTTTTATAATTCTTTCACAAGCCAATCTTCTTTTGCATATTTCTTGTAATGATAAACATATATTTAGGTTTATTTTCGGGTGAAAAGGTTCGTCCAATTCATAAATCATTGGTAGCGGAAGAATATTTTCATCATATCCAAATAAATAAGATATTTTAGACACATTAATATTTCGCCAATTTTTTTCGCAATGTTATCATTGTTTCAAATAAATTATTATTTTCGAATAAAAATTTATTTTTGAATCGGAGAGGTAATTGATTATTTACAATATCGAGAATTTCAAATACGATGAGTTGACATTTTGAACAAGCACCATCACAATGTTTTGCAATGTAATTAACTTTATTTCTTTTATAAATGTAAATTTCCAATACGTCGTTTATTTGCAAGTTTAATATTCGAGAAGCTTTTGTTATATTTATCATCTAAAAAAAATTAAATACAATATAAAGAAGGACAATAAATTCCAGTTGACAATTGAAAAATATGCTTTATATTTTTATTTACAGAGACAGATTTAGATTTAATAAAAAAATTTTTTTTGTTGATTTTTTGAATAATACCGTGAAAATAAAAGTTATTTGTGAGTTTATATAACGTATAAAAATGATTGAAATTTAAATCTAAGTAATGCGTAAATTGGTTCATTTCTTTCCAAAATAAATAATATCGAAAATATTGCCACTTGCATCGATCGCAAAGAGAATAATAAAATGTTATTGCATGAAAACGTATATTATTAAAAGTCTCGTTCTGTTTTTTATTATATTGTTTTAACATTTTAAAAACTTCTTCAATGTCGTGCAAATTTATTTCCATTTTTCCCCTTAATCTTCTTCCTTTCCGCTATCGTAATCCACTATTCTTTTGATATAGTATCGAAAATATTGCATATAATCCTCCAACTTTGATTGATTTTCCTTTGTCCAATTATGTTTAAAACATCTATTTTCATTAATTTCAAATAAAATAAAATGAAATTTTTCTTGCATAATTTTTTTATTGAATTTTTTTTAATCTAAAAAAAAAAAATTTATTAAAAAAATTCACATAGCATATCGTAAGAAAATTAAGGGTTATAATATAAAAATATAATATAAAGTCATATATATTACGATGTTTTTTTTCTATAATATATTTTTTTGTATGAAAAGAAAAAAATATTAAAAAAAATGGAAGCAACAATAAATGATTTACAAACTCGTTTTTTAAGAATTATCGAGAGTGAATTGGAAAAAAAAAATGCCGCAACTCAAAACTTTAATGCTGCGCGTCAATTATGGCAAACTAATGTAACTGCACGATTGTTGGCTTTAAATAACGCTCAAGTTGCGCAAGGTGCTGTTGGAAATTTTACTGATTTAAATTTGGCGATTGCCGCCTATCAAGCTGCTTTGGGCGTTGCTGCAGATCCTGCTTTGGTGACACCTTTACCTGAACCTGTAAATACGTTCGTTATAAATCCATTAGTTCAACGACTTGCAAATTATGAAATCATGGCTTCGACAATGGTGTCATCCCTTGCTGTTTGCAGTATATCCGCTTTAATGCTGCCAATATAAAAAACATGTAAAAAAAATGTATAAAAGAAATAAATTTATTAAATATAAAAAAATTTACTTTTTTCATATAATACAACTTAATTGTCTTTCGTAGTCTCCGATTAAATCACGCCTATCCATTTCGAATAGAATTGTTTTTAAATGAGGCCATGCTCTTGTTCCATTTCGTTCGACCCACACTTTAAATGTTTGCATTGCTTTAGCTTGTACATATCTATTATCGCTATCAATAACATCAATACATGACTCATCAAGTCCGCAATATCTTGCAAACCGACTCCATTGCGAACCAATACGATCGGCAAAATAAGAAAATTCTTTTGCCTGTAATCCTTGCCTTTGAAGGAGCGGGTTCTCAATTAAATCTATTATGTCTTGTTTATTAAGAAATCCTAAAATGTTTGATAAACGTTCCATATTATTTTGCGAAATAATATTCAATCTTTCCATAACAAGTGCCAAATCTAAAAAGGTTTTACATTTTTCTAATTCGCCTTCTCCAATCTCATCCTTGAGTACATACTTAATTTTATTCAATACTTCTGCGGTCAAATGTTTATTAATTGTTAATATTTTAGTTTTGTAATCCATTTAAAAAAAATTATATTATTTGAAAATAAGAGTATATTACAAAAAAAATCAAAAGAATAATGCCTGCAAATAATTAATACAATTTTCGAGACTGCTTATAAGTTCTTTATTAATCATTATTACATTATCATTTGAGTTTTTAATGTCATTTAACCATTTGCGAAGTGTTTTTAATAATATTACGTTGATTTCGTCGGGTTTACGTTGATACAATTTGACTAACACTTGATAACACCGATCACCTTCATGTCTGTTATCGTGTTCAATAACGGCAATTTCGTTTGAAGTAAAATTTAAGTATTGCGCCAATTTTCTCCATTCTGACGACAACTTATTATTTATAAATAGTTTTGTTTTATTATCCATCTAAATAAAAAACTAAATTTATATATTCTTAAATACAAATAAAATAGAAACAATTTTATAAAAAATATGATTGTCAACAATAATTACATGATTATAACAATAAACGGAAGTGGAGGTTTGTGTGCACAATTAAATTTTATTTCGAACAAATGTCTTGAAATTGCAGGCTTCTTTTTATTTCGTTTACAACTCGTGATGATCTTCATTCTGTTGTTTTTTCTTATTTGCATTTCGATTCTTCCTTTTTAATAATTTTTAAATGGGTCTTTGAAAGTTTCTTTTTGTTGTTTCTAATGCGTATCTTTTTTTCGTATTCTTTTCCATTGTTATATTTAATGTCAAATATATCTGTTTCTGAATCAGACATTCTTTTTTTAGAAAAAAATTAATCTTGAAAAATAAAATGGTCATGTAAATCATTAAGTAAATGTTAAATAATGAATTAAAAAAAACATCATATAAGTAATGTTAAAAAAATATTATTTTAATTTAAAAAAAAAATGCGTAAGAAAGCACATAAAAAAGTGCATTATAAAAAAGCACATTATAAAAAAAAATATAAAAGAAATAAAAAAAGAACAAAACGTGGTCGTGGATTGGAAAGTCTTGTTACAATTGATAATGCAAAAGCTCTTGGTAAATTTGCAGTACAAAATGCGGATGCTATTTCAAAATTGGGTGGAGCGGTTGCCGGATGGTTTAAACGAAAAAAAGCAAAAAAAGTACACATTCAAACTACTACACCACCAATTGTAAAAGAGGATAATTTAACGGCAGCTCAAAGGCTTGATTTATATAATCGAGGATTATTATAAGGTCAGTTATAAATAATTTTATTCAAAAAAAATTAATTTACAAATGTTTTATTATCGGAATCAATTTCCCACAAAAAAAATGATTGTTATAAATGAAGCTTTTCGCTGTTCGATGTGAATAATAATTTTTCATGGAAATTTATATTAAAGTTATGTTTGTTTCGTTACTAAAAATAGCTTGATAAGTTTGTTTTGCTTTCGATTTATTCTTTTGTTTTATTTAGTTTCGGTAAATAAGATTTAGTTTCGTTGTATGTTGTAACAATTAAGTTTCGCTCTGTTCAGTTTCGATGATTAAAAACATGCTATGTTTTTTTAAAAAATATGCTAAGTTTTTTAAAAAACATGCTATGTTTTTTTAAAAAAAACATGTTATGTTTTTAAAAAAATATGACATGTTTTTTAAAAAACATGTCGCGTTTTTTAAAAAACATGCTATGTTTTTTTATAAAAAATTCGTTATAAAAAGGCAAAATTTTTTTACATTATCAACGAAAGCGAAAAAAAGAAAAGCGAAAAAAGAAAACAAAAAAAGTATAACAAAGTTTAATTATTTATAGTAATATAAAAATAATGTCGAATAAAGATTATAAATACGAAAGTTACAATGGTTTGTTGACTGCTTTTTCAAAACGTGAAAATATAGTTATTGAAGATCTAAAAGATAATTGTCATCATTTGAAATATTTTTTTATCGAGTTGGAAGCGATTTTAAAAATCATGGATTCAGAAGACATTGAAGTTGTTGAATATGTTGAAAAAGGTTTAGAGTCTTTTATGAAGGTTAAAAAACAATTAGAGAGCGTATTACCATTTCCTTCACACACTGAAAAAATTGATATCGTGTTGAAATTTTTCATATATGCGATCGAAAGATTAGCATATGTAATTGACAATAATATAAATTATTGTAAAGTTCGTGGGTTTGCAATAAATCCTCGTTTATTTTATAATTATATGGTGTTCATTATACAGATTAACAGTTTTAAGATGAATAAATTTTTTTTATAATGTATTGGTTTTTTTTAAAAAATTTTTTTTGTGCTTTGAATCTTTATTATTATTATCTTTTTTTTAAGAATAAAAAAAAAATGACAAAAAGAAAAAATTTTTAAAAAGTTGGAAACATATCCATCGAAGAAATTCGAGATATATACAATAATATAGTGTACGATCAACCCTATTCGACTTACACCATTAGACAATTACATAAAAAAAATAAAGTCAACATGTCCATTTTTATTGATTTTATGAAAGACATAATTGAAAAAGTTTTAGAAAGTAATCGAGATTTTGTATTTGTTAATTTTGAACAATTGTATGAGAATTTTTTAAAATGTACATAAGTTTTTTAATTTTTTTTTCGGAAAAAAATTTATGTTTATTAAAATATGGTTTTTTTAATATAGAAATAATATTAACATAAATGTAAATAAAAAATAAAAAAATTTTATCTGTTTAGATAAATACGCATAAATATGAAAAAATTGTTGAGGACGGCCCTTTATGGTTTTGTTTAAAGAATGATTTATTGTATGTTAACATAATAAAATTTGCAGTTGATAATCCCAAAATTAAATTTTGCCCTTATAGGCATAAAAATGTTGATATATTAAATTCAGAACAGTTAGAATCTTTAAATCATATTAAAAACGTTCAGTATCATTGTGACGCCGTTTCAAGTAATGCTAAACTGATTTTGTTTACACGTGTTCACGATAAAATTAAAGAAGACGAAATATGCGATTTTTGTCATGGGTTATTGTATTTTCCACATGTGGCAACATCAAAAAATTGTACTTGCGTTCAAATTGCTAATTGTTGTATAGACTGTATAAAGTTTGCATGTAAATGTTATTCTTTTTATCAAGATAATAAAAAACATCAAAAGATCGTCAAAAAATATGTGGAGTGTGTTAATCTATGTTCTACATCCGGAGAATTGAATAACATCCAATCACATTTAAAAGTTTGCAAGGAAAAATTGGAAAAGTGTATGTTTTGCTCAAAGTATTCGGATAAAAATCATGATTGCATCATCAATGAAAACGATGAAGACATTTCAGTCATTTCAAGTAAATGTGATGTTTTAACGAATCATTCTAATATTCCACAATTACTATCTCAGGTGTTTAAAGATGATATTAAAAAGATTGAAGATAATATTTAATATTATGCAAAAAAATTTAACGAATTAAAAAAAGACAATGATTTTGAAAGTTTTAGAGAAGTACTAAATTGTCAGCAGAGTGAAATTGATCAAATAAACCGCCGAGTTAATGCCGTGGAACAGGTGATGAAGGAACAGTCAATTCAGTATCAGCGTGGTTTATTGGAAAACGCTAAAACATTTGTCACCGATAACGGAATTTATATATGGAGAATTGAAGTGGATAGTTTAGAAAAAATGAAAGAAGGCGAATCATTGAGAAGTGCTTATTGCAAAACGGAAAAATTTGGCTACGTATTTTTTTGGCATTTGTATTGCAATAAAAATGATTTTGGAATTTCTTTTGTTTTATGCTCAGGAAATTATGACGATGTGCTGCAATGGCCTTTAAAGAAAGAAATATCTGTCGAAATATTAAAAACGTCTGCTGGTAGTTATCGAAAAAAAAATTTTAATATGGGGGATAATTATTACGAGAGTTATTGTAAACCGTTGATGAATCAAAATAATAACGGAGTTGGATTTCCAAAATTTTATTCTCGAGAAGAAATTTCAAATTTTAAAACATTTAATAAATTTGTATTTTTAAATTTAATAGTGGCCTAATATTTTTTTGTGTAAAAAAATTTTTATTATTTTAGATGTTAAATAAATTAAAAGAAATAGGCGATCATCTGATTCAAAGTAGCGTTAGAAAAATAAAATTTTATATGAAATTACCTGCTTGTAAATATGAAAACATTAAATATGGAGATGAATTAATTGAACAAATGTATAAAGATTATTTTATCAATAATGAAAATTTGGACGAATTTGTACAAATATTAAATGTTATTGGTGAAATCATGTTGTCCAACAAATTAAAAAAATATTTAATAGAATATCGAAGTATTGTAGAACAAGATAAACAATGTTTACCATTTATACCTTATGAAGATAATTAATTTTTTTTATAATATTTTAGGTAATATAAATGTAAAAAAAATGAACTATTATTTAGCTCGGCTGACTTTTGATCCGTATTTGATGTTGTTATCGAATAGTCAAAGAAATGAAATTTTAAATCAGGTTAATGGTCTCGATTTTAATGGAATGAAATCTGCAATTGAAAACACCCCTTTAAATTTTACTCGTGGTATAGCATTTTATCAAGCAATCGCCAATATGAAAGTTAATTTAGAAGAGAAGAAAACATTGACATTGCTTATGTTTCATAAAATTCATAAACTTGATTTATTAAAAGATTTAACATTTTTTTCATTTGTAACTATATTTCATATAACGTGCAATGTGAAAAATTATATTATTAAAATTTTATTTTAAAAAATGATATTATTAAAATTTTTATTTTATAAAAATAATTGTAATTTTTTTTAGATTAAAATGCAAAATCTTTTAAAAAAATATTTGACTGAAAATCCTGAAGAACTTTTTCGCGCTTTTAAATGTGAAGTGCAAGATGGACCACGTTCATTTATGGAGGTGTTAATATCCATTGCGGATTTTAAAACTCTTTTTCAAGTGTTGTACTTATTATATCGTAAGAGATTTTTTTTAGAAGATCGAAGTTATCAGGAGTTTGCTGATTTTTCAGAAAGCATAAATTTAAATAATAATTCTTCTTTTTGTGTTAAAGATTACATTCAATATTTTGAATATATACCGGATCTTGAAATAGATCATTTTAAAACTATAAATCAATGTATGCAACATTTAATTGATATTTGTTATGATTTTCATTACCGTTCGACTAAACGACCTTATGCCACACGCCGTTATGAATACAAGTTAAATCACGTGTTTTTTAAAATAACGCAAGGACTGTCAAAGGAAGAAGCAACCCCTTTAATAAAAGAATTAATATCGCAATCAATATTGCGATATTGGCAAATGGAAAAACTACATAATCGTACGGATGACCATCGAGAAATGATGATTTTTTATCAAAATTCAACTACACAATCTGGAATTTATGCTTATCTTCGTCATTTATTGAAAGTTCATATTCATCCGACTTGTTCAATGTGTGATTCTTCTCTCTGCCCAAAAGCATTAGCTCATTTTTTTTTAAAAACGCAATCATTTGAAGAACATCTTGCAGTTTGTAATGCTTTTATAAGTGTTGATGGAAAGAAACCTTTTCTAAATAGTCTTTTTAAATATCAATTTTATGGGTTTATATTTTGCCTTTTAAGGCAGACAGTTGAAAATAATAAAGATTGCCCTCTAAGACAAACGACAACAGACCGAAATATGTTTGATATAATATTGCGAATACAAGATAATAACGACGAATTAACTCGAAAAATTTTGGCTTTAAAATATGAAGAATTAATATCTCCTAAAGAGGAGTATACAAAACTGATGATTGGATTTGTGTCGCTTTTTAAATCAATTAAATATTTGTCGGCGAATATAAAAGATCAACTTTTAAATAAACCATGTTTTTTTAATTCGAGTGATTTTTTAGCAAATGTAAATTGTGATATTATGAAAAGAAGGGGAATTGTTTTATTTTAATATATTTTTTTTTTAAAAAAACTGTTTTTTTGTATTTTTTAGATACAAAAAAAATGATAAAAATTGCATTACGTGAAGGAGCCAAGTGTCCAACTTTAGGAACATCAGCGAGTATTGGATATGATTTGTATCCTTTAAAAGATGTCGAAATTGCCCCGCATTTTTTAACCATTATTGATACTGGTGTTGTGGTTTCTCCTCCTGATTCGTATTATTTTCAAATAGCGCCACGATCTAGCACATTTACAAATAGTTTGTTATTGCATCCTGGTATCATTGATCCCGACTATCGAGACTATATCAAATATTAATTTGTAATTTAACAAATGAAACAATTTTTTGGTCGAAAGAAAAGGCAATAGCTCAAATGATTTTGAAAAAGAAAGAAATGTTACCGGTAACTCTAATTTGCGAAAAAGAACTTGACAAAACACAAAGAAATAAAGGTCGATTTGGTTCAACCGACGTTAGCGACGATATAATGGATATAACTTGTATTAATTAATAAAAAAAAAATGTAAAATTAATATAAATTGAATAAATATTATTATATTTTCATTTTTGTTTTTTGTAGTATGAAGTTTGAAAAAAAAGAAAAATATTTTAATGATAAAGTTTTGTTTACAAAAAATTTGTGGACAATACGACGTTATAATGATGAAAGTTATGAAGATAATTTGGAAAAGTTGTTACAGCACAAAATGACATGGAATGATATTGAACGTTTTATTGCTAAACGAACAAATTTAACTGTTTTGAAAGAACTGGAACGTACAATCGATATGCCAATAGAAGAGCGACAATTTCTTGTTGCGTTTGTATCTGTGGTTATGTATTACAGAGAAGAAGGTGAGCAATACCGTTTAATTAAATCAATTTATAGATCTGTTGTTCATTTTGTTAAACCGTTGGAGGCAGAAGTAAAATTAGAAGAAATTGTAAGTTCCAATTTAGAAGGCGCCCGACATTCAAATCACGAAGAAAGCGGTTGGATTTTACACAGTTTATCGCAATTTGAAAGTATGGTTTTAAGTAATGTGAGTTTAAATAAATTTGTTATGTTAAGAGATTCAATTATTGGTGCCAAATGGAAAACAAATAATGATTTTTATTGTCAAAATGCACTTCATCCAAAAACAATTAAAAAAGTAATTCAATTTTTAAAAAGAAATAAAGTGCATCCTTGCGATATAAAAAATTACTTTGTCTCAAAATCCTCTACACAAAATAACTTTGAAAAAAGTTAAAAAATGTTTAGAAAAAGAAAACTATGCAGCGAGTGAATCTAACATACTTTTAAAGACATTTACACCTCATCAAATGAAAACAACTATGTTTGATTTTTCTCACTGTTTTCCTTCTGGCTATTGTTTTTATGCTAGTTTCTTAATTGGTCTTTATCAATGTATTAAAAAAAAGTTTTCCCACGAAGAATTGGAAGATGTGTCGTTAGAAAAATGTTTACTTAAATGTAAAGAATACGAAGAGCAATTAAAGTATATAAAAGAACATTCGTTTAAAATTAGATGGCATGAATTGGCGGAACTATTAAAAGTGATATCAAAAATGTTTTCCAAATTTAAAATTGTTGTCTATAATTTACTTGTAAAAACAAAAAGAGTTCAAGTTAAATTAAATTCTCGTTTGAACGGTGACAAAAAACAAATGAATTTAAAAACGTGTATAAAAACAATGAGTAAATGTTACGAAAGTCAAATGATTACCAGTGAATCACGTAATCCATATAGAGAGTTTGCAAGCGATGAAGAACGAACAATATACAATAATCGTTTAAAAAGAGAAAACACAATTCAAATTTTAATTATTCCGAAAAATAATGAATTTCATTGTGTTTCACTGTTATCAAAAAAACATCAATATATTCCTTTAAAATTTAATAATTATTTTCACGTTTGCGAGCAATGTCATCAGTTTAATAGAAACGCAGCAAGACATTTAAATTGTAAGGGATTTTATCGAGAAAGTCGAGTCAAATACGATGTGACAAAATCTTTTTATAAACCTCAACATATTCTCTTCCATGAATCAAGAAATAATTTTCCTTTTTTTATGACTTTTGATTGTGAAACGGAAGTAATAAATGATCGTTTAGTATATTATTGTCATAGCATAACCATATTTTGTATTGATGATGAAATGGCTAGAAAAGTTTTTGGATTAGATGAAATGGGCAATACACGTCTGCAGTGGACTCTTTACTTTGAAAATACTTTTGAAAGTATGACGCATTGTTTTGAAAAACTTCCTCCACTTATCAATTACATTCATAAAAACAATTCGCAAACAAAGATTTGAAAAATACAGCGATGAGCATGACTTTGAAGGTTTAAATGCTTTAAGAGTATTTGATTTGTTGGTTATTGCTCAATGTATTGTCGATTTTGCCGAAAATGAAAAAAAAAACATACAGAATTGAATTTAACTAGCGGAGAAAGACAAATGATTTGGCAATCGTCTCAAAATCAATGCACGATTTGTAATTTATATGTTGATAGAATTAAATCAAATCATCGCTTAATTGACAATCATAATGTGTATCAATATGAAAGTGCAAAGCATGAAGTTATGAAATACATTTTGTTTCAAAATGTAACTCAAATCGATCATTTTCAATTAGATCAATATTGTGTTGATTATTTGAGAAATACACAAAGAGATGGCATAGAAAATGATTTATTAAAGTTATATAAAATTTATATCATTTTAATTGAATTTCAAAAATGTGGAAGAAGTCGTAACGGAAAATTTTGCCATTATTTTTTTTTGTCAAATGATGAAATGCTTGATCAATGTTGTTAGAGGGGAATTATATTCGCATGACGAAATGATGATGGACGACTATTTATTTTATGACTGTTTTAAAAATATCATAGAACATATTGCCATTTTATATGAAAATAATCCATTATTTGAAAATTCATATATACGTTATTTGGATTATGTTGCAAAATTAAATTTAGTTGGAAATCTATGGCAACGAGTCATGCTTGTCGATGTGCAAAAGGAAATTTATTCTGTACCCGTTCTTGATACAATGATGACAAAACAAGAAGAATGTATAAAATATTTAAAATTTATTTGTTTGAGGTATTTTGATCACGCGGTGATTGATCATGATCATTGGACAGGGAAAGTATTGGGCCTAGCTCACAACTATTGCAATTTACAGTATGGTCGAATTAAACCACCTCAAGTAAACATATATGCGCATAACGCCTCATTTGATATTTTGGTGATGATTACAAAATACATGTCCGAATTGACGCGTTATCCGTGGATGCAAATGCATAATGAAAAGCAAGAATTTCAACAACTTTTTTCAAGTCATGACATGTCTGAATTATTTTGTATTGCAAACAGTTTAGGAAAATTGAAAACTGTTTCTTACAAACACGTAAAATTTTTAGACAGTTTGAAATTATTGAATTGTAAACTGGAAGACGCAACAAAAAATCTAAACGAGGAAATAAAAGACAAATTAAGAACGAGCATATTAGATTATTTATTGTTACAAAAATGGATTAGTTTTGAACAGTACACGGATTGGACTTTAAATCCCTCTTCCACCCAATTTTTCACCGGAAAAAGTTGTTTTCCCTATGCAAAAATCAACAAAATGGATTTGAATATGTCGCGTACACCTCACATCAATGACTTTTTAGGAAATTTTTTGAGTAAAGCCAAAGATGAACAAGACGAACGCAATTAATTACAAGTACCATTTGATAATATTATGAAAATGTGGAATTTATTAAATTTAAAAAATTATGGTCAGTTACTACATATTTATAATATCATCGATACTATATCTCTTTTTTTTGTCTTATACGATTTTGATAATAGAATATTTCAAGAGTTAGGTTTTCACATTTTTCCTTTTCACTCGATTTTTTCATTTGCAAGTAAATACAATTCGTATGTGGGAAATATTTGCGTTTAACATATTGTGAGTAAACCTCATCACGACATGATTGAGATGTGTATGAAAGGAGGAATGTCCACTAACGGTTCGCAACCGATTTTCATTTCAAATGAAAGCGAAAACAGCGTCATGAAAACAAAAATCAAAATGTGGGATGAAAATGGACAGTACGGAGCGGCTCAATTAAAGGAACTAGGAATCTCAATGGAGTCTCAAATCCATTCAACTATGAACTGGCCGCAAATCATAGAAAGATATTATCATCAAGAGGGGACATTTAAAAGAAGTGCAATGATTCATTGTATTTTAAGAATAAAAAAAGAAGCCCATGCCAGTTTAAATGGTTTTTCCCCACTCGTGACACGAGAAAAAATTAAAATGGAAGAGCTTTCCCCATTTGAAATTTTCGATAAAAGACAAAAAAATCAAAAAGAATACAAATTGAATATTGCCAATAACGTTAAATTAGTTTATAAATATGGCGAACACGAAACTGTTGAAACTTTAGACCGTTTAATATGGCTAATAGAAACACAACACGTTGAAATTATTTCTATAAAAAGAGTATTTGGAGTTATCGTTACAAAAATGGCTGAAAGTTTTGTTTCTTATTTGTCTGAGGAGGCAGGCAAATATTAAAGGAGATAAAGTAAGCGATCATTTATTTAAATTAATGATTAATGGTCATTACGGATGGACAGCAAAGGATCCTCAAAAACATAAAGTGTATCATTATCATGTGAACGCGCAAAATGAAATGAGAATTTGTTTTAATTATTTAAAAAATGCGTGCGAAGAATTACTTCATACTATGTCAATTACTGATTTGCAAATGTATGTGCCTGGTCCATATCGAAAATGGCTTTTAAATTCTCTTGATCAACACACACTTTATGTAGATATAAACAAAAAAAGAATTCGTTTTGAAGGGGAAGATATTTTCAATTCCATACACAAAAGTAACATACTACAACAAATTTTTCATTATGATACGCAAAGCGTCATGTCTTTTCCAAATATAAATGGAATTGAAATTATCCATTCGATTATTACCGAAGAATCGAATATTGATTACCCAGTTGTTGTGATGAAACCAAAAAGAAATATATTCAATTCATGTCTTCGTTTAGTGGCCTGCCACATATTAGGCCACGCTAAAAAAAGCATTACCAATTTTGCATTTTCTTTGCGCAACGCTCTTGAAAAGTATAATTTAACTTATCAATTTGTGATGACAGACACTGATTCTTTGTTGGTTGTTATATACGAAGAAGGTGAACAATTTAATGAACGTATTGATCAAGCATTAAAAAGTGATTCTTCTTTTGATCAACTTCTCGACTACTCAAATTATCCAAAAACTCATTCTTTTTATTCAACTGAAAAACAAAAGTTACCAAATCATTTCCAAGATGAATTTCCCGATTGTCACTTAGACGGTGTGATTGCGCTAGGACCAAAATGCTATCTTATTTCAAAAACCAAAATTTCTGATTCTGTAAAGATGCGAAACAATGGTTTTCCGCAACAGAATTTAAATTTTAAACAATATTTAAATGGCGTGGATTTATTTGTTTTGGAAAATTATTTTAATCCCGATGTTCCTTGTTTAAAACGAAACGCCTCAGAGTTTAAAACAAATAGACTTGCCTTTTCAGCCGATGGAATTGATCAAATTCAACGTAAACTCATGTTTATGAAAAACATAAATTCAAAATATTATATTTGCGATTCAGGATTGCGACTTGTTCGAGATGATGAAAGATTGCAAAAAATACACGCATTAAATAGACAAGCTTTAACCGATATGAAAATATTTTGTTCAGACGAACACATCTATAAATGTTTTCAATTAGAAAAAGAAATGATAAATAAATGCAAAGATTTAACGAGACGATATTCTTACATGAAAGAATTTGTCCTTCCAATATTAGCAAAGGAAAAAAATGGATCCGTATAGTACACTCATTGAACAAAGGGGGCTCGGAATACCTTTAACGAAAAAAAGTATTCCAAAAAAAGAAGAAACTGACGAAGAGAAATGCGATATATTTCGACCTACTTCGGACGACTACCCTGAAAATACACTTATTGTTGGTCAAATTCAATCTGGCAAAAGTTATTTGTCGCGAAAGTTAATTGGAAACGGAAAATACAGAAATGGGCATTATTTACATGTTATTCAAAAACGTGAAATGAATCACTCTCAAAAAAATAATGGGTATTAATATGCAAAAATAATTTTTGTCAAATTAAAAAGGTTTGGTTTCATCCGGTAGACAACGCGCAAAAATTAGGAATTCTAATTGATTCTTTAAATGCGGTGGCAAAAGATACAAATGTTCAGATCAGCAACAAAAGAATTTTGAATACCATTTATTTATTTGACGATCTACAAGAAGATTGCATGACTTGCCCTCAATATGCCGATTTGATTTGTAGCGGTTCTCATTATGGAATTGCAACTATGACTCTATTTCATTCGGTGCCCATAAGTAAAGGAAAAGTATGGAGTAAAATTAAAAGTAATTACAATTTAATTATTGCATTTAACGACAGTGAAGAAATAAATTCTTTATTTAAAGCATCGCTTCCGATGAACAAAAGTAAAAATTCAGTGATTCAAAAATTGAAAGACGTGACAAGTGAAAAATATCAACATTTTGCTTTGTTTAAAAGAAGTCCTGCCAAACTAAGAAGTCAAATCGATAACGTAAACGAGCAAATTGTTTATATACCATTACTTCTAAATGGCGCTCCCGATTTTAAATATTCAAGTACGAATCACGAAAATCAAAATTGGACCTTATTTGTACCGTATAAGTATATTCGAGTTGGCGCCAACACAAATCTTTTTCAACTGGAAGGAGTGTCTGCTTTGAAAAAAAAGACCCCTTGTTAAAAAAGACGAACCCCCTGAAGATGAACTGATATATTATGAACCACCTCGAAAAAAGTTTCAAAAAAATTTTCTTATGAGACGATATAACATGTTTAGTAGTGACAGCAGTGAAAGCGAATCAAGTTTATCGAGTGATGAATCAGACTGAATTTGACGAATGGTTAATGCAAACCTTTGGAAATTATGACGATAAAGTGAAAGAAGAAAAACAACAATTAATAGCTATTATTGAAGCGCAAACCCTGTTGTAACTTCATATAAAGAAACGGAATTACAATGTAAAAAAAGAAAACGAGGAAATTCAGAAGACGATAAACAAAAAAAAAAACTTCGTCGTAAAGCGATTGATTTACGAAATAATATTTTTATTCCTGGAATAACGCAAAGAAAAGAACTTGATTCTTATGAAATTTATATTTATTTGAGTTATTTTATAAAATGGCTCAATCCAAAAACTTTATTAGCTGTTGATTTTTTATCGGATGAAGATCGTCACAATATTAAATTTGCCTTTAAAAATTATGTTTGCGCGACTGTAAAACAGTTTGTTATGGAAATGATTTATCCGTTTTCAGAAATTGGTAAAAAAGGTAAACTGATTAAAAAGACTTTCAAAAAAGAAGAAAAACAAGCACTTACGTGGCAATGCGTTAACGAACATTTTAAAGAATTACATGATTATTTCAATTCGGACGATTTTAAACAGTATATAAATATGTTAAATTTATTTGTAGGACCTATATATGCTTTTTTATTTAAAGCGCCAACTTATAATATAACAAATAGAGTAAGAAGTTATTATTGTAAACAATATATGTGAAAAAAAAAAAGTATCATCCATATAAAAAAAGTGTTTTTAATGTTGATCAATTATATGATAGAGTAGTAAAAGGCGTTAAAAAAAATCGTTTTGCGTTGTACAAAGAACAACATGATATTATGATCGAAGAGCAACAGCAACAAGAAGTAAATACAACTTCTGAAAATGTAGATCCAAAAATTGTTCTTCCCGATTTTGGAGTGTATGGTGAAAATCAATGGTTGCGAGATCAACAGGATACAGCAGTCGAGGCAGAAATGGAGTTTCGTAAAAGTATGAATGAGCAAATTCCTTATATGACATTCTTATCAACTGGAGCAGCGGGAAAATTAACTGAGGATTTTCCAGGTGTTTGGAAAACCTATACCGCTATTGGCCCTCAAGATATGCAACAATTTGTTCCTATTATTGAAAAAAAT
The DNA here is from genome assembly GCF_038396675.1 of Hydra vulgaris. Classification (NCBI taxonomy): domain Eukaryota; kingdom Metazoa; phylum Cnidaria; class Hydrozoa; order Anthoathecata; family Hydridae; genus Hydra; species Hydra vulgaris. Next base: position 70,812,629 of record NC_088922.1, on the reverse strand, counting down.
GAAGTCGTAAAATTTAATTCTCAATATGACGCCATGATGCTGGGAGCGTATAATCGCGCACAACGTGAAGCCGGCAGCAGTCAATTTTTAAGAAGTCAAATTTTAAATTCAAATTATAAACCACCAACATTGCCTGCGCGTCACGATATCAAACCCATATCCGATAAAGATTTTGAACTTTATTTTGAAAAAATGTCGCCTGTTGTTATTCAAAGTATGATGACCGATTCAAGACTCATTCAAAACCGTACAGCTCAAATATGGATTGAGGAGGCGCTTAAAGGTTATCAAGGTCTCGGTCCAGGTGGTAATAAATATAAATTAACGTTTGCATATCAGAAAGGCATTACAAAACCAAACGCCGCACAAATTCAATTGTTTTTACAATATAAAAATTTTACTTTTAACACCGGAGAAACTGTCGATATGATTATTTCAAATTTAACAAATAATAACCTACCACCAATTGACGATGGACCAATTGTGATGCAAGAAGCAAACAACATGTTTTCACTTCTCAATTCGCATATAAGTGATCCGGGAAAAGTTGCGTTTTTTGAGAAATTAAATTTGATTTATTTACCATTTTCAAAAATTTTAAATGTTGGCATTGGCGGTAATATAAAATTTCGAGATACCACAAAATGGGATAAAGTAACTCTAGATCAAATTCAAAAAAAAGAAGAGCCCATTTTTTCAATTAGCACCGCATACGCAACTGCAAGTCCTCTACTTGAATTTGATGCAACTTATGATTCGAAAACAGCGCAAGAATTGATAAATTTAACTGAATATGCATTAAATCGTTGGGTGGAGCGAGTTACAATTGGTTATGGAGAATCAAGTCGAGATATCACTGAAGTTTTTGCACTTGAAGAAGGTAATTTAAACCCTATTTTGATGGGGGAATTTGAAGCATTATTTTTTTCCTTCGATGAAACTAAATTTGAAACAAGAACAGGATGGTTAATTGTTTATATGATAGCTCGAATGTTTTTTATCGATCATAAATTGCCGTTTTATGCTTATAGAGAATCTGTCCGATATTATGAAAATTTAAAAACCCGTAATACCGACCAAACGTTTCTTCAACATGTTGTCGACAATATTGAATATATTTTTAATGAAACTCACAACGTTTGCATGCAGGCTCGTATCGAAACTGTTCTAATATTAAGTGTTTTATTTTCGAATAAAATTCAATTATTAGACAAAATGATTGATAATTATAAGGGTCTTTTTAATGGAGAGATGCCAGTTGATCAATTTGCGCGATATTATGAAGAATTTATAAAATTTCCGAGCGACCAAGATTTTGCTACTATTATTAAACCAATAACGGCTGGTAGAATTACTCGCAGTTCAATACCAATAACATCTACACCAAATAAATACGGTTCTTTTTTCACACCTGAAACTTCTGAAATTGAACGACCAACTCAATATAATTTAGATGAAAGTGAAGTTGAATTGCTAGTGGTAAAAGAAGAAAAAACTGAAGAAAAAACTCAAGAAAATAAAGTTATAAAAGTTGATGAAAATATTATTGACGACGTGCAAGAAACATCGTAAGATAATGAGCGTGGACGACATAATTCAAAATGGAATAGATACAATTTCAAGTCGACTATTTGGTTAAACGAGTATTACGAATGTCAAAAAAGAACTTTTAAGTTTTCAAAATAAACGTTTAAATGATGTTGATCAAAAAATTAAAAAACAATTAAAAAAATTTCAAAATGACGATGAATCCTATCCGTCTTTTATTAAACGATGGAGTAAAGAAAGTCGTTTATTTCAAGTTGGTACTACTCTCGAAGAAAAAGTTAGACCGCCGTACAGTTTTCAAACACATAAACAAAGCTACGATAAACCAGGACTTTATTTTCAATGTGATTTGGCCGATATGAAAGTGTTTAATTTAGACCGTAAAAAAGTAAGAAGAAATTATTGTATTGTTTTAGTAGACGGTGTATCAAATAAGGTATATTTACGAGCGAGCCGACATAAAAACGCTCAAGAAATTTTATCCGGTTTGCAATATCTTTTTCAACACATTTCACGACAAAAAACTGTTTATTTACAAACAGACAGCGGAGAGGAGTTTTTTAATAATGATTTTGCTGAATGGTGTCGCAAAGAAAATATACAACATTTCGCGTCAAAAAATTTAAAAAAAGCATATATTGCAGAACGCGTTATTCGAAGTATCAAAGAAATTTATCAAAAACTTCGTTTGCAAGGAAAATTGAAAGATTGGGTAACAGCGTTACCCCGATGTAGAAGAGCGCCTAAATAATCAAGAAAGAAGTGTTTCAAAATTAACACCCAACGAATTGAATTTACCCGATGAAAAAGGTGAAGCTTTACGGATGCTCGACTTGTTTCAAACGCAAAGAAAAATGAAAAACACGTTTAAATATCTAAATTTATCGCGTGTTGAAAGCGAGAAGAGAAAACAAAAACTCCCCATTTTAAAACCGCTGAGTGTAGGCATGCAATTTTATTTACCAAAATATAAAACCGACAAACGATTAAAATTTGCAAAAGGAAACTGAACTTTTTTGCAACATTTTTTTTTAGTTAGTCCTTTTTCTAAATCTTTAAGAGCAAGATATTTTTCTCTGATTGTCAGAACTGTTTTCTTTTGTTAAGATGCCATGTTGAAACTTCTACCGCACGACTTTGCAATGTCTTCAATTTTTTAATTATATTTTAATAACGTTATTTTGTTTATAATATTCTGATAACGTTTAGTAACGTTACGTTTTGAAATGCAATGGAGTGGTATCTTCAAACAAAGAAAAACTTCTAATAGCTGACACGATTTTTGTCGAGGGGAGTAAAAAATTGTTTTGAATAACTGAAATTTCGAATAACTGCGTGTTCAAATAACTGATGAGTATTTGCATGGGTTTGTTAAGGAAAATTCGCGGGGAATTAAAATTTCTTCGAATAAGCGGAAAATTCAAATAAGTGCCACTTCAAATAACAAGGAGTTTACTGTAAATGTAAATTACAGTTTAAGGAACTTTTATATTATATAATGAAATTTTCAAAAGTAATTAACTTTTAAATGTAACAATAAACAGCTTTTTCAATGTGACTTACTTTTACATGTAAAAGTAAATTACTAATGTAATTTATTATTTGGTAAAAATTAACTTACTTGTGTAAGTAAAAAAAAAGAAAGCAAAAGAGCCATCCCTAGTTTTGAGCTTCTAAATCAATTGAAATTTCTAATTATTTTATTTCTGTTGATTTTTTAACTAATTTATATATATATATATATATATATATATATATATATATATATATATATATATATATATATATATATATATATATATATATATATATATATATATATATATATATATATATATATATATATATATATATAATATTTATCCAGGACACTAATTCAATGATAGTGTAATGCTGACGAAACACTTGCATATTAATTATGCGGAAGTTATTTTATTTTAAACCGCGTTAATGACTTTAAAATATCATGCGTCAAAACAAATTTATTTTGATTAAACTTATTGAGTTACAATATTGTGTGGTGTTGTGGTTAATAAATTTAATCATGGTGCTTGCGCTCCGGGTTTAATTCCTATTGGAGTCTATTTTCGTTTTTATTTTTTAGAATATTTTTTTAATAATTAACTAATGGATGCTAATATGTTAGTAATAATAAATATTAATGTAGTACAAGACATGGCGGTTAATAAATAGTTAAGTAATTTAGTTAATAAATAGCATAAATGCGCATAACATATCTTGTCTTATTAACGTTATCCTTAATGCTCTTACTCTCGAGTTCTTAATACAAGGGGGTGGAATATAAGGAGGAAGGAATCTTATTTTAGTTTTGAGTATAAAGTTTTTGCTGACAACAATTAAAAATTAATACGGGGAGGGATTCTAATAAGCTTAGGGTGGGATAAAAAAATAATTAAACGCCCCTCTCTCCCCCTCCCTTACCTTTGTATTAGGGACTCGAGGGTAATATAGTTTATTAAGAAATTCTTTAATAAAATTTTTTAACTTACAACTTATTATTTTTAACATTAGATTTAAGTCATTCAACTTTTTAATTTTAATTCTTTTTCACTTAAAAACACTCATTAAGTATGCATAATATATATATATATAAGATTTATTTGCCTTTACCCGCTTCACTTCATTTCTCAAGATAATTATTATTTACAAGTGTAAATAGTTGCTCAAAACTCATGGTCGCCACAGGCGCCCATGAGTTATTGTGTAAATATATATATATCACAAAAATTCATGGGTACCACGAAATTTCATGGGCGCCACAGTTGCCCATGAATATTCTTGTGTAAATATATATATAAGGGCGTGACAAATCGACGACGAGCGTGCGAATATTTGTTAAAAAAAAAGACAGAAAAACGAACATCATGTTTCCGTACTTTTACTTAAGCGAACGTTGGCGTTTGCTTAAAATTTCAAAACAAACGCATATTTAAACAACTTTAAAAAGTATTCTACACAATAGAGTGCTCAATGTTCTTAAAAGAACAGAGCAATTATATTAGTAGTAAAAAATCACTTAACAAAAATTTTTTTCCATTTAACACTGTGTTTCATCAACAAAGATTCATCAGAAAATTTCTGTTGAATCTTTGTTGATGAAACACAGTGTTAAATGGAACAAAATTTTTGTTATGTGATTTTCTACTACTAATATATATATATATATATATATATATATTTATATATTTATATATATATATATATATATATATACACATAATATTAATATTATTATTTTATATATTTTTTAATATCTCTAAAATATGTGTCACAAGTATGACCATCGATACCATCAACAGGAATGTCAAGTTGTAATATCAATTTAGTATGTTGAATATTAATTTTTTCAATTACAGATTTAGCGTTTATAAAGTAAGTACCTCCAGATCCCTGTCAAAGCTTAAAAAAAGCTTTTTCAAGTGGATCTGTTGAAAACCAACCTAATAAGACATACTTTGCTCCATTAATCAACAAAGTTTCTACGAGATCAATTAAGCTATAACATGAATGGCTATTGCATTGCTAGTATCTAGCGAAAGCTGTTTTACACGCTTACCTGAAGATTTCATAAAATTTGACAGTTTAGCAATATCTGGTGGTAGTTGTAACTGTTGATCACCAACTGAGTGGATTTCTCCACATAATTCATTTCTAAACCGAATGCCAGCACCAGGTGCTTTGACATTTACAACATTCCAAAAAAAATAATTTTTTCAATAAATACAGCCGTACCTTCAAATGCTTTATTTTCCATCTCTAGATGCGTTCTTAATACAGCTACTGTTTCTTCGCAAAAATCAGACAAATAAAACTTTACAGATTGTCTCTCTTTTGGTTTTGGATAAACTGATTTAGCTGTGAGTTTAGAGAGTTTAAAAAGACTATTGCACTCAGTTTTATAAAAAGTTTCTAAATCACTCCACATAGCCAAAGCCAGTTCTTTTTTAGTCAAAAGTTGAAGTTCGCTAGTCTTTTCCGTAAACCATTTGTTTCGTATAGATTTTAAGAGATGCACATAATCATACAATAAATATATACCTGATGTTGTTAACCATGGATTACTATCAACTGTTTTAAGCATTCCAAAAAACCTTTGATTTACACGATTACCATCAGCTATCATTAACGGGTGATGCGGAAGTTATCGGAAAAATCCTAATTTCATTATTTGAGCATAATAATTAGTTTTTGAGGTTTTTTGCATAGGCATAAACGTTCTATAAAATATAAACTTTATTATTTGAAACACAATTATTTAAAATGAGGTTAAATGCAGCTGAACGAGAATCTTTTCGAAAGCGACTAAAAATGTTTTTTGTAACTAAACCTAATAGAAAAAAAAAAATAAAAATTGTAAATCATTTTGAAAAGAAAGGATTTGCTCGAAATACAATATATGATAACGTAAAAAGACGTGAAACTGTTCAATCGTTTTTTGATAGAAAGCACCCTGGTCGTTCGACATCCTGGATTAGAGAAAAGAAAGCCGAGTTAACGAGACTTGTCAACAATCGAAAAGGGATCAGTCAGAGTATAATAGGTATTAAATTTCGGTGTAAATCAATCGGCAATTGGTCGTCAGTTAAAAAAAATGAATATTAAATATAGAAAACGTGAAAAGACTCCAAAATACACTATAGAACAACAAATAAAGGCAAAGAAAAGAAGCAGGAAACTAGTAAAACAACTCTATAACACAAAATCGCTTCCAGTCATCGATGACGAAAAATACATTTATTTTGCAGAGGACAACATGCCTGGAAATTCTGGATACTACACAAACAACAACTAAAAGACATGCCCAAAAAGTGTTCGTTTAAAAGGAAAAGAGAAATTTCCAAAAAAATTAATAATGTGGATAGCCATATCTGACCGTGGTATGTCCGAGCCATTGTTTCGCACTTCCAAGGCTGTAGCGATCAATTCATTAATCTATATTAATGAATGTTTAGAAAACTTCCATTTATTCACAAGTATCATGGAGACTTTAACTATTTATTTTGGCCATATTTAGCAAGTTCTCATTATTCTAAAGATACTCTAAATTGGATGGACCAATATGTCTATTACGTTGATAAAGAATCCAATCCCCCAAATGTGCCTTAAGCACGACCAATAGAAAATTTTTGGGAACATTTGGCACAGAGGGTTTACGAGGGAGATTTGCAAGCTTCAACAGAGCAAGTTTTGATTGATCGCATTAAACTAAAACTACAAGAAATTGATTTAAACTTTTTACAGTCGCATATGAAAGGCGTCAGAGCAAAATTGAGATCAATTGCAAATGGTGGTATTTTTTCATATAAAAAGTAATATATTTTTTTAAAAGATAAATGCTTTATTTATAAAAAATATAATAGTAGTTTGTTTTTTTATTTATAAATAAGTTATAAAATTTTTATTTTGTCCGATAACTTCCGCATCAGCCGTTACCAGTGTCTTACTATTTTCAATATTATTTATTGTATCAACAGTTTGTTGACATTGAGTAAACTGAAATTCAGAGGAAAGATTTGCAACAGGTTGAGCTCTACATATAATTTATGGACCTCCAAAAAGACATTGAATCATAAATGATAAAATTGTTTTAGCTAACTTTTCAGGGTAGTTTACTGCTTGACCAAACAAAGCACCTCTTTGGTAATGTAATGAAGCTTTGACATAAACCTCATCAATTAGTAGTATGGAAGTTCTTTTCAATAAATCTAAATTCATAAAAATACTATTAACGAAATTTAGATCCTCCATTGAGCTTATTTTTGAAGTCAATTGTGTTAAAGTCCTTTTACTTGGCAACTTGTAGTCAATACACAAACGATCGTATAAACTTCGCAGCATAGCAAAATACTCATATGCTCTACATATAATATCTGGAGTATATAAAACTTCACCAACATTAACTTTTCTCATAGCATTAAGGTGCTCGAATAGAATATTTGACTCATGCGAAATTCCTTTATTTTTTAAAAATCTAACTGCTTCAAATAAAGCTGATTTTGTTTTTAATAACTTTAATTTGTTTACAGCTAAAGATGAAATATTACAAGTTGTGCCGTTATGATAAGCTACAAATAAATAATCATCGAAAATTTTTTAAATAAATAATGGAACACCAAGTTTGTACATTTTTAATTGTATGTGTAAACTTTTTTTATAAAGCTGGAAAACAATAACATCGTTATTATCACTTAACAAAGATTGAATACCTGGATAGTATATAAAACATATAATATCTGGAGTATATAAAACTTCACCAACATTAACTTTTCTCACAGCATTAAGGTGCTCGAATAGAATATTTGACTGATGCGAAAGTTCATCCTCTTTAAGAAAATCTTTTAACTCATCTGGTAAAATGTTTCGAAAACCGCTTGAAGTTAAAATTTTTCTAACTTTACTTGCTGGTGTGGCTAAACAAGCTAGGATCAGAGGCAAAATATAAATCAAGGAGTGGAGATAAATGATTAGGGTTGTCAGGAAAACAAGTCACAAAGTTAAATCTGAGTTAAAGATTAAAAAATGCAGAAGTTTTTGGTTTTAGTGCCAGCAGGGTCAGTGGCGTTAGAACCAAGCCATTCAGGTGATGAGCGTTAAAGTTACCAATAAAAACTACATTGGCAGAGGGGTAAAGAGAAAGGGCATGGTCAATTTTATCAGAAATTACATCCAAAAGAGTGCAGTCTTCGAAAGAAGAATGATAAAGATCAAAGAGAAAGGTGATAGAGTAAAGAGTTGCTAAGTAAACATAAAGGAGATGTTCGTAAACGAATGGTCAAAGGATTCAAACCTGATTTCATGACAAATAAGTGAATTTATGCATATGTGTACCCGCAACGAATAATGGAATTCAAATTAGTTTCATTAAGAGCAAGCAAGTCTGGTGAATTTTGCAAGAGGTAAGATTCAACTGGCAAATGGTTGCTTTGAAGACCACAAACATATGTGAAAGATGTATTGAAACAGTTAGGTGGTGGGGATGGTTTTTTATGTTTAATTTTTAGGGTTACTTTTGACTTGATTTAAATTTAAAGAGAACTTGTCTCATGGAGCACAGCCTCCTAAGTAATGAGCTATGCAATTGTCTCAGTCCTTTTAATCAATCCTAAGTTGTAACATAAGGCTCATTATGTCACCTTGATAATGCGCACCAAAAGCATTAACAGGGTTATCATCCATGCCGAGCATGGCTCTTATAATACTCTGATATTTTGCAGTTGTTGATGGAATCAACCTCTCTAAGAGCTACCACAGAGTTCAGAAAACCTTACTTCCAGCTGGCCTTAAATCTTAAACTGAGTTTTAGAGCTGTATCCTCAATAGGAGACAACAAGAAGAATTTATAAGATATATAAGAATTTTTCTGGTTTATATCACTGATTTTTTGCATTATTTTTTCAAATATATATTTTTTAGCCATTTTTCACATTTTTGTTACAAGCAGTTGCAATTTTACATTGTGCTGTTGTTAATTGTTGTTGTTTTCTTAAAAAGTGGAATCTTCTCCTGTTTTAGCCTAATACTAATTGTCTTTAATTGAGAACTTAATGAGTTACAATAGTTGTTGAGAGCCCTATTATAAGAATTTAAATCTGTAACTTTTGCTTCCAGCTTAAATACCTGCATTTTAAATTTCTCTATTTGCTCCACATTTGTTTTATTTTCAGAAGTTAATTAATCGACTTAACTCCTGATTTCTATTTATAGTGTAAAAGTTGTCTGCATCAGCTGTGTTTTTTTTTACTGCATTTTTTTATATTTCTTTTTTTGGCATGTTAACTTAAAGTGCATTTTATCAAACTCACCGTTATTCTAGGCATATTAAAATCAATTGGCAAAAGAAAGCTCAGAAAACTAAATAAATCACCTCTTATTATAAAGGTTGTCATTAAAATGGAAATAATATTGTTAGTGGTTTTATCTGCTTTAATTAATCACTTAACAAATGAAAGTTATTTTACCAACTAATTTCTTATCTAATGCACTCTTTTAAAGTTTATTTCTCAGTTTAATACATAGTGATTAAAATAAAATTGACTTTGTAATAAATATAATCAACCCTCTGAATTAGGGTCAACATTCGGCAATGCCGACCTAACTGCCGACCTTACAGTATTTAAGGTCAGCAAAAAATTGCTGACCTTGTTTATATGTTTTATGGTAACCTCTTTGTGTCAAACTTTTTTGCCGACCTAAAACCGACCTCTAACAGTTTGAGGTCGGCAATTTATTGCCGACCTCATTTTACCTAATTCCGAGGGTTGATATAATACAGACAAATAAAATAATATTATTTACTAGATAAAAGTGAATTTAACAGCTTATCTGGTATTAGTCTGATAATCCAAAGAGAAATATTCAGTCGTCAGATAAAATCTGTTTACCCCTTAAAGTTTCTCAAGTTATACAGTGCCTCCAGAAAGTATTAGCGCACTCATATTTTTTTTACCTAAGGGAACTTCAAATGAGTGTAATTCGAAAGCAATAAAAGGCTGATTGATAATTTTTTTTAACATATTCATAAAATAAAGCATAAATACTAATTGTCAAATATATAAAGGATATTTCTTTATTATTATCTTGAACTTAATTAGAATACAACAAGAGTGATAAAAACAATATTAAAAAAGTGTGCAAAAGTATTAGTGCACTTACAGTTTTTCAAAGATGGTAAGAAAGTTTAATATTTTATGTGACCACCTTTGTTTTTAAGGCATGCTTAGACTCTGCGCGGCATAGAATCTATAAGTTTTCTGATTAATTCTTGTGGCAGGGTATTCCACAACTCTTGCATCTGCGTTTTGAACTGCACCAAGTTAGTGGGCTTGCTTTTTTGTAATTTGCATTCCATCCAACTCCAAAGATTCTCAATAGGATTTAAATCAGGTGAGCGAGCGGGCCAAGGCATTAGATTAAACCTTTTTTTTTCCATGTATTGCTTTATTGAGCGTGCTGTGTGGCAAGGAGCGTTATCTTGTTGAAATTGCCAGGTGGAGTTTGCCTTGAAAACGTCCATTGATGGCTTTAAATAACCTTCTAATATCTCTCTATATCAATGTATATTAAGGCGATCAGTGTAAAGATGAGCCAGTCCATTGCTAGATCCAGCAATGCAGCCCCAAATGCTAATTGAACCTCCTCCTCTTTGAACTCTTGACATAAAAAAACGAGGATTATATTTTTCGTTTTGTATCTCCTCACGACAACCCTTTTCTTGCGATTAATAAGTTCAAATTTTGACTTGTCCGAGAAAATAACCTTTCTCCATTGCTCTACAGTCCATGCAGCTCTCTCTTTGCACCATTTTCTTTGCTTGTGACGGTCTTTGATACTTAATAGTGGCTTCTTTGTTGCAAGGTATGATTTGAGAAGTTTTTTCTTCAAAAGCTTGCTAATTGTTGATCGGCTTACTTGATGTGCACCCAACGCTGTATTCAGGTCTGAGGCAATTTCGGCTATGTTTATGTCTGGGTTGCGTCTAGCAAGCATAATTGCTTTATTTTCGTCCCTTTCTGACATTTTTTTGGGACGACCAGAGCGACTTTTGTCTTTGACTGTTCCAAACTCATTATAGTTTTTGAGCGTTGTTCTAACGCTGCATTCACTGATTTCAAGTTGATGTCCGATTTCTTGATTGCTTAGACCACTTTTGTTCAGGCCAACAACTTGCCACATTGTTTCAATTGTTATGCTCCTTAAACCCATATTTTTGTTGTTGCAATTTTGAAGTATTAACTAACTGTATTTCAAATGATATTTCCGCCACTTCAATTTATTGTTCTTACATTTTTTATTGACTATTATTAATCAGCAGAGAGTTTTTAACAAAAATTAACCAAAAAAGTTTTTCTCAAATGAATTAAACGAGTGTGCTAATACATTTTAAATGAGTGCGCTAATACTTTTGCACACTTTATTTCAGACATTTTTCCGATTAATCTTTAAACTTCTAATTAACTCATAAAATAAACAAGCAGGTTGACAATATTTGACATTATAATTAAATTTAATTGGTTTTACCTTTCATTTAAAAAAAAAACTAGTTCAAAATTAAAATTACTTTACAATTTATACTGATTTGAAGTTGTCTATAATAAAAAAATTACTAGTGCGCTAATACTTTCTGGAAGCACAGTATAAATTAAGACAGATTTTTCAAAGCTGATGTATGCAAAAAAAGCTATAAAAACAAAGCGAACTTTTTTACATGTTCAAAAATATTTTTTAAACATAAAACGTTTTTTAAGATATGCATTTACTAAAAAAAAAATTTTCAATGTTGTTTAAATGATTTATTTAGTTAATGTTTTTTAAACATGTAAAATGTTCTTTGAGATTAGTGTTAACTGAAAAGCTCACTAAATAGATAAAAATTCAATAAATACGAAGATAAAGCATAGATTTTTAAAAGATCCTTTTAAAGGTTTTTAGAATTTAATAACATAGCTAGAAAAGTTTTATTGATAGATGCTGTTAAGTATAACAAAGAGATTTAAATATTATCCCAAGAACAGACTAATATTTTGATCTTTTGTAAAAACCAAAAGTTGAAAAATAACTATATGTTAAGAAGTATTTAACTGCTTTAAAATCAATAAAAACAATATTTCATAATTTACGTTATTTACACTCAATAATATTCACTAAATAGATTTATTATAAAGCTATACAGTTTTTATTATTATTAATATTATTATTACTTAACCTTTTTTGGGATTAATAAAATACTGATTTTTTTGTTTTTGCAATATTTATATTTTATATCAATATTATGTAACACGTTTTAAATATAAGCAACTTATATTTAAAACTAGTTAAACTTATATCTGTTGTATTTTTGGATAAAATGTTTAAAGTCTAGCAAATATTTCAATACTTCTAGATCTAATGTTGCTTAGAATTTTTATTTTAAAAAATCATTAAATATTTTCATATTACTTTATCTTGAATACTAGTTACTGACGTTTTGATCTAAAGTTTGAAATAAAATAATTTTAAAGCAAGGTTTGAAATAAAGAAAAAAATATCTTTAAATGCCCAAGATAATGAAAACCAACATACAGTAAGTGACAGAGGCCCCACCGCAACTAAAAATGAGACTTTTTTCAAACCATGTCCTGGCAAAACTATAAGATTTAACAGGGATTGATAGCTGGGGCTCGAAAAAAAATTATAATACTTTATATATTACAATTTTACGTTTACATTTACTATTTATTAAATACTTACATATATTTATATATTTTCAAATTCTAATTTACTTCCAACAAGGTTGCAAGCAATCACTATTAAGTTATGAGTTAATTTTAAACTGTAAAAATACTAGGAAATGGTTAGCTGAAGACATAAAGAGTTGTAGGTTATATATAAAAAAAAAACATGAAGATGGCTAAGAGTTATAAGGTTTTTTTGAAAAAAACTGGATTGATTAAAGTTTTTATAGCGTGAAGGGACAGATACAGTTATAGGATGCAATTTGTTGAATAAGAAATAAGTAAGAATGAGTTTTGATTTATTGTAATAAAGATGATAGCTTGTTTGAGCATTGACCATGATGGTATTTATAGAAAAAAAGACATAAATGCAACCTTACAACAATGGGAGATTGGCTCAAGCTTGGCAGATAAAGCAGTTTACATTTACAATGGGCTTATAGACTTTATCTGAGAGTAAGAGAGTTGCTATTCAAGTTGAGTCATCAGCAACTAGAGCCACTATAGGTTTAGTAAAATTTTCATGAAGATCAATATTGTAGATAAGAAAGAATACAGGAGCAAAGATACCCTTAGAGTTACTTGAAGTAAAGAAGGGTGTAGGCCTTCAAGAATACCTTTAATATTGCAGTTAGATAATAATCTTAAAACCTTTTTATAAAGAAACTAATAACAAAGTGAAGAGTAATCGTAGGACAGTTAGAGAGGTCAAAGTGTTTTTTAGAGTTTTGTAAAATTGGAATCACTTATTTAGCACTTTTTAAAAGTTTAGCAAAAGTTGAAGATTTATCTGGAAAATACTTTCTTAAGACTATGGTGGCTATCTTTTCTTAAAAAATATCTATCCTTTTGTTTAGAAGGAAGGAATAAAAGCTTCTGAGATGCACTTCATGCATACATATTACGAATATAAACCTATGTGTTTGCTATTTATTTAGATGCTGGCATACAATATCCTATCATATTTTAAAAACTTTAGTAATTATATGGTGTCGTATTGTCAAAAGAGAAGATGATCATGATCATGATCACAATGATGGTGATGGTAATGATGATTATGTTTTTTTTTACGGCCCGGCTGTGGCATCTAAGAAATATCCGGCTCCGGCTCCCGCACTTTATGAACAAAAATTGCAAACTTTGTTATTTAATTAATTTTTTTTTGGGTCAAAATTTTTTGATGTCTTTTTTACATCCTGAGCTCACTATGTAGTATAACTTGTTAAGATATGAATAACTTTGATCATTAAACCGTGCATCAAACATTTAACAGCATAATATCAATATAAAAATATACTATAAAACAATATATGTAATACTGTAAGAATGTTTCCATATATTGTTTACTTTATGTTTTTTTTTTTAATAAAGCATATTAAGAAATGCTATTATAGGATAGTATTTTGCAGAAATCAAAATTGTTAATTTACATTTTTATTACGTTTTGGCGAGACCGTAACTGTTAATAAAGCTTATAAAAATAGAAATTCAATAAGTAACTCATTCATCAAATTAGTTGACAACAATGAATGTTTGTCTAATGTTTAAAAAACAATTTCTTTAAAAAAGCATGAGAGCTGCTCGATTTTCGCTGCTTTGGCTCCACTTCAGCTCAACGGTTTCAGCACTGTTTCAATCTCTAATCATCTTTCTTTTCACTTTGAAATAAAATGAGCGAAAGTTTAAGATTTCAAGTTGCAAATAATTTCCTTAAGTTTCCTTTTATTTGTAAATGTAAATAATCGTTGAGAAAGTTCTATGAAATTATTTTTCTTTTTAATTTTAAAGCAGTAAAATACTACTTTCACATGTAATTATTTTTTAATTTTTGATATTGCATGTAAATTGGTGGGGTTTTATTTGCATCTTGCTGTGAAATAGAAAACGAGCATCCATCAAAAAAATTTCTAGCTTTGTTAATAAATTCTAAAACTCATAATATTATTTTTTTAAATAATGCTTCATTTATTTTATCTTTATCTAATTAATCAGTTTGTTATTTTTTTAGTAAACTCTAATCTCAAAGAACATTTTATAAAAAGAGAAGTTTTTTATTTGAATTGAGCATTTTTTGTTTAAACAATTATTTTTTTATCTCCCTCTTAAAAAATCTATTAGTTATTGAGTCTTGTAGAAAAATCCTGCACTATTTCTTTAGAGCCAGCATCCCCCAACTTTCCAAAAAAAATATGTTCACTATTTTGTCATTTCTAATTGTTTTTTAAGTTTTAGAATTTTAAATATATATCTATTTTAATAATTTTAAGTGTCAGGGTTAGGGTTAGGTCATACTGACAGTATTTTGATTTATTTTTTCATGGCAACAATTTTTTTTTCAAGTTTTTATTTGACTTCTCAAGGCTAAGGGGGCAATTGTTGTTATAGAGGTCTCAATTTTTTTTTTTTTTTTTTTCACAACCTATTAACTTATAGCTATCAAGCATTAACCTTAAAAAACAAGATTGCTGCAGGTAGGGTTGGGAATGTCGGACCAAAAATCAAATACCGGTATTGAAAATTTATAATCCTGAGATTCCAGTATTAAACCGGTATTATTAGATTTCCTTTAATAATACAAATGAATGAATAATATAATTAAAAAAAGCTATGTTAACTTATTTAAAGATTAAAAAAAAGAAAATTAAAATTCAGTAAAATGATAGTTATATATTAATCATAAGAAAAGGAAGAAAACATAAGTTTTTAAGGTTCTACTTTTTCTGCAGTTGGTTGTTGATATAAGATCTCAGAAAACATAGGTTGTTAAGCGAATTATCTCCCATCCTTGACCGAATTCTGGTGCAAATTAAGCCAGCTACCGAAAAAGCTTTTTCTGATTCTACACTGGTTGGTTGATTACTTAGCAAATAATTATATATTAAAGTTAAGTATTTTCCCCTTATGCCATTTGTCTTAAAAATGACATTTCTTTTTTAATTTGGTCGATTCCACTCTCAGGAAATCTGGTGCAAATTTGTTTTGATATTGCTATCTCCAACTTTTCTTTTAAAGTCAAAGAAATTTTATTTCTTTGATCAACTTCATCATCATCGACATTGAATATTATATTTGTGTCTATTATATTGTTGGCTGAAGTAGATGTTGTTGCTAAAGGTGCAGCTTCATAATGCAAGTTGGCCACACCCAGACGTTGTATCTGTGAGACGATAACTTTTGCGATTGCAGCTTTGGTAATGATCGGAAATAGTTCATAATCTCTATCGGTTTCATCATCGCTCAGATTTTCATTGGAGTCTGCATCGTGTAAATATTGCAAAACACTTGAAATTTCTCTTCGTCTTTCAAGAATACGTACTTTTAAAGCTGCTTTCAATTCATAACTTAATGAACATGGATGGCCAGTTATTGATTTCGTCAAAAATTGAATAGCAGCATCTGCAGATAATAAAGTTGCATCTTGTCGGCAAATTGCTTCAACTGTAAGCTTAATAGGAAGTAAAACTGAAAGGATATTTGACAACATTTCAAACTCTGCATCTGAAAAAAAAATTGGTGGTTTTAAATCTATTTGACTCTTTTTGATGCAATTTGTTAATTTGACAAAACGTTTTATCATAGACACCAAACTATTCCATCGTGTTTTTGAGTCTAAAACCAGAGACAATTTTTTCCCGAACTCTTCTTTTACATATTTTTGTAGGACTTTGTCATTTTTTGTAGACAAAGAACGAAATATTTTGACCACTTTTCGAACTTTTTGAATTAATGGTAACGTTTGCTGATGTACCAGAAATGAAGAATTATCATCATCGTTTTCAGTGGAGATTATGAGTAAACCATTTTCATTTTCATAATCTTCATCAATTAATTTGTTGTCATCTGTGGAATTCTGCTCTTTTTTAAATCTGGGTGTAGGAATTGATGTAATGTTGGCATCTTCATTATACAGACTATCTTTATTATTAGGTTTTTATAGAGTACGCCAATAACAGCCGACTGAATTCCATGCGCTAAACATAGCTGCTAAAATGCTTCGATTAACCTGCCTACCTTTGTCATAACTGTAGCGCCATCAGTGGTAATACCTACAATATTCTTGATCAAAAGCTTAAAATCACTTAACCTATTGTTGACAAGCTCAACACATTTTTTCTGCAGGAATCGTTCCAAAAGCACAAATCCTAGATTCCAAAATTCTTTGTCCGAGTGGAAATTAATATTTATGTAATGTCTATTTCTTATCGATGTCCATTCATCGAAAGTTAGAGAAAATCTGTTTCCATTAGCAATTCTTCTCGATAATTCTTTAATTACTTCATCTCGTATATTTTTACTGTAATTCAATACCATTTTGTGAATTGTTTTGTGATCCTTTGGTATGTTAGAAAAGCCTCTGGCTGTTAAGCCTTTTCTGATATCATATGATGTGCAAATAATGTTGAATAATAAACCATCACATGCAGTCGTCCTAGCTAAAATAGCTGGCAATGAATCATTTATTTTATCACTTTAAAAAAAGTTGTTTAAAGTTACTAAAGGTTTTGATGTCTGTAAAAATTCTGAAGAATCTAAAACAGTGGGGCTACCTACATCTCTTTTTAACAAATTGACTTTATGAATTGTTTTTAAATGGGTATGAAGACTGATTGTAGAACCTCCATGTGTTTTTATTATTTTCTTACACAATTTGCATTTAGCACACTGTCCTGCTTTTTCTCTTACAAAATGAAACTATGGTGAATTTTTATCATTTGCTTTGGAATGCTCCTCAAAATGTTGAATACTCATATTGGTTTAAAATACAAATTTTCTAAAAGGTAATAAAATGTATAATTTATAATGTATAATTTAACTTACCGTTTGGAATTTTATATAATATTTTAATTTAACTAAAAATAACCAATATCATATATGATATTGGTATATAATATACCCACATTTAATTTTTTACGATGAATTTTGTTTCCATTTATAAAATCAATTAAAATTTTCAACTTTTTGAGCTTTTGAATGGTGAAATTATTTCGAATACCGAAATAGCGATGTTCGACTTTTTTTTAATACCGGTATTTCAGCAACTATAAATTGTTCTAAATACCGGGATCCCGGTATTCCCAACCTTAGCTGCAGGTAGAAACAAATTGAGTGTCATAGCATAGTGGGCCAGAATAGTGGGCGAGAATTGTCTAAAATTAGCAAGGCTATTTATGGGTCAAATATAGACATACAATACATGTTTATAAAGGTTTTTGGGGCCAAAGATGTCATTTTTGGGCTCCATTTTAATTTCGAAATGGTCATGATGACACAAGTGGTTATTTTAGGGGTTGTCAAGGGTGGTCATGGGGTTTTTCTATGGTTTTTTAAATGAAATGGGACATGTTGTATATCTTAATATAAGTAACTGCTGTAAGGGAATTCAAATTCGGATTTTAGAAGTGGTTATGACCACTCAAATGGTCATTTTAATGGTGGTCAAGGGTGACCACCATTAAAATGACCATTTTGAAGACCAAAACTGGGCATATTTGGTCTTCAAGAGTGGTCATGACCGCTAGGTTATCATTTTAGGGTTGGTCAAGGGTAGTTGATTGAAGTCTTTGACTTTTCCCTCCTTAGGTTGATTGGAGTGTTTCACTTTTCCCTGACTTGTTTTTATTCTAGATACCTTAGTAACGTAGCTGCAAAGCATTTTTATCTTAAGACCATAATTTGTGTGAGGCCTGAAGAATTTAATTTTATAGTGCTCTCTGTTGTTTTAGTCTAAAACAATAATATTAGGATGTATGAAATGACTATTTTTTCGCAAATAAATTTTTTTCCATTTCATGGGCATTATTTAATTGAACGAAACTCATTTAAAGTATAATTTTCTAGATAAAAACAGCATTTTAGAAAAGTTATTTAGACATCATTAAAAGTGAGAGTACTAGACGGTGTAGTTTTCTTGTTTTCAAAACAACAAAAAATTAAAGCTTTTTTTCTCATAACCAAGCTAATTTTTAACTCTTCACTAAAGAAAACCTTTCTTTTTACATTAATAAAAACTTTATGCATACATAAATAAAAATAATAAATATTCTCTTCAGTGACAGATCCAGCATTTTTTGGTGTTTAAGAACATGGAGCAAACTCCAAACATTTGTATGTTTACACTTATGTCAAATAATGATGCTTTACAAAAAATTGGGATGGTTGGAGGTTGGAAACAAATAAGTCCCAAAATTTTGTTCACTAAACTCACCACCCACCCTAAACATGAGGGCATCAAGTTGATAAAATATTTTTTGTACTATTCTCAACAAGACCTATATTTATCAATAAATCTTAGGTTTCCTATTTCTCAGCGTTTAAAAATTATGACCATATAAAGTTTAAATCCCCTTCAATTTGAGGGGGTTACAAATTTTATATGGTCATAATTTTTGAACGCTGAGACATAATAATATAATAATATATGTATAATGTTCCATAACTTTTCACAATAGCATTAAAAGTGCTATTTAAAAAATATTTTAGCAAGATTTAAATGATTAAAACTTCCTTTTGCGTCATCTTTGGTTTTTAAAGCAAAACCTACAATTGGATATCATTGATAATAAAAAAAAATTAGAAAAGGTTAAAAAAAAATGAATGTGCAAGCAGCAGGATTTGAACCCTCGCAATATACTTCAGAAGCGCAGCAAGCTAACCACTTGGGTCTCTAAGGTAAACTAATATGTCTATTTTTAACACTATTTAAAAAGCAACAGCTTTAAATTCAATGTTAGAAGATTATAGAATAAGCATTAGTTAAAATGCATGTCATTCAATGCATTTTAAAACTTGAATTTAGGCCTTATACTCTAACCTTAACATTTTAGGTGTTGATCCTGTTCCATATATTTAAGGTATTTACTCTAACCTTGTCAATTTATTCTCCCATTCCAGATAGACAGGGTAACTATTGTAAGACATCCAAATCACTGCGACTTCCATTGCTTAAGTCATTTCTCAATTAAACTCTACTATGGCTTGCGATCCAAACAGCATTCCTGTCATAGTCTTACAAAAGTGGTCTCCAGAACTCCCTTCAATAGCATACCATTTTAGTTCTAAAAATAGAACTACTTTATGTAGCGCAAGTAACTATTGGATTGATATTCTAACAAACAATTTAATAAACATGAAGAACAAAAGTCTTAAGAATCACTGGTCGTAGGGAATTTGCCGATCAAATTCTAAACATACTGGTATATTAAATCCAGTAACATTTTTCTTAATGTTTCCCAAACCTAGAAATAAATTAGAAATAATTAATGACTGGCTAAAATAGCAATAATTAAAACTTTAAAATCAAAAACATGGCTTCATGTGTATAAAAGATTTAAGTTAAATATTTACTGGAAATAATTAAGACCTTCAATGAGTTTTTAAAAAAGATTAATAATGCATTTAATAAAAATAATGGAGACCTAATACCATAAATATACACTAGGAGAAAAAGTAGTAGCAATGGTTCTTCAAAATCAGTCAATGAAATTATTTCTGCAATTCTCATGAAAAGTATAACCCTTTGTCTTCTGCATCCATTCTCAATAATCTAAGAAAAAATAAATATTTCATTCAACAAAATCAGTTTGAAACATTATTTGATTTTCTTGGTCCAGCAAAATATGAATTAGATAACTAGAATGTCACAACCAAAAATATTATACAAAAGAAATCAAAGCCATATGTTTTTAACATTAAAGAACAGCTACTTTTACTTGTTTAACACTTCAATGTGGTTAGAACATTGTCACTTTAGCTCATGTGTATAGTGTAAGTGAGTCTTACATATGTAGCATATTTAGGACACAGATATTTCTTTTTTGTCATTTTGAAGTTAATGAAGTTTTGATGCTTCCACTTTGACAATAACTTCAAAACTTTCAACTATTTTTTTAAAATTTCAATAACATACGATGCTTAGTTATTTGTCCTAATTTCTGTTTGTAAATCCCATGTGATTATGGTAAACAGCATAATATCTATCCTTCATATAACCATCATTGTACCATGAAATGTCTAATAAAAAATGTCTGTAAATCCTAATGAATTTGCTTGTTTTGTTTCAGATCAGGGAAGCATTGAGATGTCATGATTTTTTAACATTGTGGTATTTAGTATTTTATTAATCTTGGTGACAGTTTATTATTTGATACAGGTTCATAACACAATGTCTGCTGCTATAAAAACAAGTGACAGAAAATAAGTTAAGAATTACAAAATTAGTTTTTACAAGGAATCTTTTTAAAAGGTTAAATCAGGAAATAAATACTTTAAAACACTTATAAATACTTAAAAGCATTTTATCAGGTAACAAATATGTAAGAATACATTAGGCGATATATAATGAATATTAAGAAGTAAGAAACATTTTTTTTATTTAGACTTAATTTTGCTTTAAATTTAAGAAGCTTTAGGCTGTTTTTAAAAGATATTTCATATAAAAGTGTGCATTAAAATTGCTTTTCATCACATTCCTTTTATATAGTTTTTAAAAAAAGGTTTTTAATTAAAACAAATAAGTTGTAAAACATAAGCCACTTTCAACTGTGTATATAAGCATTATTTATTACAAAATTGAGACCCCTCATAAAACTTTAAGGTGTAAACTTTTCAAAAATACCTGCATGTATATATATGTATATATGTGTATATATGTATATATATATATATATATACGGGTGGTCCTTAAAACACCTTTTTTTGAAATGTCTGCTCCCATCCTCTAAACGTGTTCTATATAATAAAATAATACTAGAATTGAAAAATTAAAAAAATATATATTTTTAGGGGTAGCTCATGACCCTTTATCATCAGACGGGTCCCTATAATTATCGAAACAAAAGTTCTTCAAAAGTTTATCATGTTGGGTCACAAAAGAAGCGAAATTAAATAAAAACTTTTGAAATAATCATTTTATTTAAAAAAATATTATTTTAGATTTCACTGCCTAGAAAATGAAATTTTTAAACTGAAAACTAAAAATATATGCATTTTTACAAAAAAATTTACTATAACTTTTTTTTGAATGTTTTTCAAAAATGATAGTTATTTTAAACATTTTTATATAATTTCACTTCTTTTGAGACCCAATGTGATATACTTTTGAAGAAATTTCGTTATGATAATTATAGGGACCACCTTGTTGTTTTAAGGTCTTGAGCTACCCCTGGAAATATGTTTTTTTCAAAAAAAATTTTATTCTTGTATTATTTTATTATAAAGAACATATTTAGAGGGTGGGAGCAGACATTTCAAAAAAATTTCTTTCAAGGACCACCCTAGCCTAAATATAAAATAAATATATATATATATATATATATATATACATATATATATATATATATATATATATTATATATATATATATATATATATATATATATATATATATATATATATATATATATATATATATATATATATATTTAAACAACTTTAAAATTTATTCTACAAAATAGAGTGCTCAATGTTCTTAAAAGAACAGGGCATTTATATATTAGTAGAAAATAACTAAATAAAGTTTTTTTTACATTTTACACTGTGTTTCATCAATAAAAACTCATCAGACATGAAAGATCAAATTAATAAAACTTCAATTTATACCAAAAATTAAATTACAGGAAGTCGCAAATGTCGTAACTACTGTAAATTTTGACACATTTGTGGAATTTGCACAATATTGACACTATTATTAAAAAAAATCTTTAGAAACGATTACTTATGCTTTTTTTTTTTAAATTTTTTTTTGAAAAGAGGGATTTAATGTAACTATTATTTGAGTTCATTTATTTTTATAGTTTTTTAGGAGAAACTTATTTTCGTGCGTACATTTAGAAATTATTTCCGATTTTTTGTTTGATAAGCATTCTTGGTTTGCATGTGTAATTATTTCAAATTTTTCTTGTCGGCATAGTATGCATTTTTTGGAAGTATTGCTATATGCAGGCGCTGTTTAAGGATGAACCAATTCAGTATATAATCGTCAACATTTTTACCTTTTAATTCCCATAAATATTCTGACACCTTGGTGTCTTTTGAATACTTTTTACTTTTAAAAGATTGCTTATGATTAGCAAAACGTTTTTTCCATTCACCCTCTGTTATGGCAATATATTGTTTATCAGGTACATTCTTAGAGGAAACAACAGGTTTATATACCACGTTTTTTGATAAACAACTTCCAATCATTGGACAATTTTTGTTTGTTTACAATTACAGTTTTCTGTAGTTTTTCATTTAGGATTTCTTTTTCGTTTAACAAAGCATTATTGTTTCCTTTTATAATTCTTTCCATATTTTTTGTGCAACCGTAGCTAACTTTAATTGTATTTCGATTAAAGATTTTATGTAATTTATTAGAGGGCGGGAAATGCTTATTGACCAATTTTAAAAACACTTTTCCTATGTTAGTGGAAACATTTTTGCTATATGGGGGGTTGAACCAAATTACATTTCTCGTTCTATTTTGCTTTTTTGTATTCTTTTTTTCAGGGTCAAATTTTAGTTAAAAATGTTCAAAAACACTTTTTCTAAGGGCATTTTTAAATATTCGCTTAGATGAATTATATACATTTTCATTAGAGGAGTTTTGGTTTAGCCTGTTATTAATTGAAATCGTGATTTTTTTAAGAATTTGGGGTGGATGATTTGAGTTAATATTAATATACAATAATTCATCGTTTGGTTTTTTGAAAGGCTTGTATGAATTTTCAAAGAGAGTAAATGTTACATCAAGAAAATTTACAATTTTTAAATTTATGTTTGTTTCGATTTGAAAGCCAATATTTAAAAAAATTTTTATAATATCGTTTCTAATTTTATCAAGCTGTGGACCAGATTTTTTATGCATTACTATTAAACCATTGTCGCGATAAAGGCCTAAATCTTTTATTTTGATTATTTTACTTAATGAATCTAAAATATATAGTCCAACGAATTCACAAATCTCTGCTCCGTTATAACTGCCCATTGTTACATCAAAGCAGATGTGTATGTTTTTCTTTTTCCAAGTTTCCTTATTAAAATAAAGTAAGGTTTTTCTACAATGTTTTATAATAAGGATTGTGTCATCAGGAATATCTGTGTGGCTTTTTGCAAATTCAATTGTCTTATCTAAAATATCTGCAGTTATTGAGGGGTAAAAATCGTTAATGTCAAATTAAATAATTGTATAGTCATTTTTATTTTTGATTATGGAGAACCCATTTATAACATCAGTGGCATTTTTCCACTGTTTCAAATTTAATTTGTTTCTAAGAATATTATTAATACATATATACACCGATAGTAAAGACTTTAAATATACAGTTTGTGATAAAAAACAGCTCATAGCTTGTCTATGGTTTTTAAACTGACAAAATTTAGGTTAGATTATAACAAAGCGCATTAGTTTAATTGAGGGAACTAATTAAACTTAATGTTTTCTTTTTAAAACCACAGAAATGTAAATTAAAATTTAAAAGAATTAAAATATTAGAATGTTTTTTTAAATGAATGATTTTATACTTTTTTTTTTTAATAAAAACATTCTAAATGTTTTTATTTTTTTACTTTAAATCATGCGCACAGTGTTGCTACATCGACTATCTTATAGCCTGCTGCAGAAAGGAAGTGCTGCTACATCACCCAGGGCCTATTCTAGGAAAAATATTTGGGTGGCGGTACCCTCTTTCCAGGAGAATTTTAGCGGCAATATTGCCGAAAATTGGTGTTTTTTTGCGAAAAAAAATATTTGCCATTTATAAAAAAAAAAAAGTAACTCTTAAATTTTTAATATTGACGGCACCCAAATACGGTTTACGCTAACAGAAACAGTCTTGAATAGCCCTTGTTGACTATCTTATCAAGGTTAGGGTTACTGTCAGGTCAGGTTATCCTGCTATTAGTTGTAACCCAGTACAACCTGCTTCATGTCCTATTGCTATGTAGGATACGCTTTTTTAGGCAAAGGCTAGGAGAAGCCAACTCTGACTTAAAACACCCCCCTGCTTTAGGCTCTTGGTTAAGTAAAGGTAGAGATGATGTCTCAATAAAAACATTAATCTTTGGCAGATATTAAATGCATCCGGCTACTGTCTTGTAGGTCTCCTAGGTAAAGACTTAAGGGGTAAATAGATTTTATCTGTGGACCAGCCTCACACCCTTTCTTCATCTATTAGGCTGGTGCAGATGTATTTTTAATTCATTGTTTCCAGTTTAGGATGTTGAATGCTTGATCTTATTGACCTAATGCATGGGTTTTGCTTGTGTCTCTGTTTTTATGACTAGGCAACTCATTCTATTATCTCCTAATGAGGGTACAGCTCTGAAACTCAGTTTTATGGTTCCGAGGTCAGCTGGTAGTCAGTTTTCCAGAACTATGTGGTAGCTCTCATAGGTTGATTCTATCAACAGCTGAAAAATAATAGAGTACTAACAGTGCCATGTTGTGCATGGATTGTGTCCCTCTTTGTACTTTTAGTGTGCGTTGTTGAGGCCACATTTAGAGCCCTATTTTATGGCTTAGGGTTTATTAATAGTAATGAGGCAATTGCTTGGGCTATTAAACAGTGTACTGAGTACTATCTATGCTTTGAGTCTAGTTCTTTAACAAATTTAAAAATGAATAAAGTACCAAAAACTATAAAACACAAATAACCATCATCATCACCAAGTTCTCCAAACCTATCATTCACTAATATTCGTTGTCTTTGAAGTAATTTTTCTTTTGTTGAGTCTTATCTATTGCAAAGTTCACCCGATCTACATCTGTCTCATCTTGTGATCTTAGTGTTGATGGTTATCTTCCTTTAATTCGTAAAGACTCCAATAGTCACATGCTTGGCCTGGGCATTTACATTTATAAGAATTCACCCATTTGTCGGGAAACTAGCTTTGAATTCACAGACTATTAATTTATGTGCTATCGTTTAACACCACTTCACTCTATCGCCTTTCTCTTTGTTCAATAGCGCTCTCCTTCATCTCAAGACTGCACTGTTTTTGATATTATTTCTGATCATATTGACCTAGCCCTCTCTCTTTATCCATCAACTTATATTGTTGTCGGTGGCTTTAATGCTCACCACACTGAATGACTCGGCTCTAGTGTCAAGTGACTCTGCAGGCTTTAAAGCCCACAACTTTTGCCTTTCTCAAACACTAACTCAAATAGTCAACTTTCCAACTCGCTTTCCAGACAACCCAACTCATTTACCTTCTCTACTCGACTTATGTCTTGTTTATGATCCTTGTCAGTGCTCAATTTCTCCACATTCACCCTAAGGTGCTTTTGATCACTGCTTTATCTCTCTAAAACTATTATCTCATTCTTTTTTATCATCTGAATCCCCCTATCATCGTACCTTTTACAACTACCTTAAAGCTGACTGGCATTCTTTCCATGAATTTCTTTGTAATGACCTTTGGGTAGAAATCTTTCTTCTTCCTGTAGACAAATGTGCTTCTTACTTAACTTCGTGGATTCAGATTGGCATGGCAACCTTTTAATCTCTCTCAACGATTTCAGGTTAAGCCTCACTCTTCTCCATGGTTTTCCTCACATTGTGCTGCTGCAATTGCCAATAGAAACTATTACTTCTATATCTATCAGCAAAACAATTCTCCAGAAAACAGACATCTGTTTACCACTGCTAAAAACCATTGTAAAAGAGGTTTTGTCTAATGTCAAAGCCTGCTATTCTCAGGTCATGATATCTCGTATTTCATCACAAAAATTAGGCTTTCGTGACTTCTGGAGAATCTTTAACAGTATCAATAATAAGGGCAAATCTCTATCAATAATAATTATTATTAATAAGGTAAAACAGTATCAATAATCAGGGCAAATCTTTAACAGAATCAATAATAAAGGCAAATCTGTCCACCTCACTTGTATGGTTTAGACTTTGTCACCTCACCTAAAGACAAAGCTGAATTGTTTGCTAACTTTCATTAATATCATCTCTTGATTCTACCTGATATAATGCCGTCAAAAAGGTTTATCCATTGCTTGACATTCATTTTATTCCAGCTTCTATATCAAAAATGATTTCCTGCTTAGACTCTTCTACAGCGTGTGCTCCGGACAACATACCTGTTGTAGCCTTGAAGAAGTTTTCTCCAGAGCTGTCATCCATACTTTCAAAACCATTTAACAAGTGCTTATCAGAGTCTTGTATTTCGGCATGCTGGAAAGCTGCATCTGTTATCCTTATTTTCAAAGATTCCAGAGAGCGATGTGACTCGTCTAACTACCGTCTCATAAGTCTTCTTCCTATTACAAGCAAGGTTTTTGAATCATAAATTAACAGACACTTAATCTCTCATCTTGAATCTAATATCTTACTGTCTGATCATCAATATTCATTTTGATCTTCTCATTCTACAGCTGATTTGCTAAGATTAATAACAAATAGGTTTTATCGTGTATTTGATAGAGGTGGAGAGGTTAAGGCTATCGCTCTTGACATTTCTAAAGATTTTGATAAAGTTTGACATGCTGGTCTTCTTCATATGCTTTCTTCTTTTGGTGTATTTGGTAACATCTTTAAGATATTGAGTCCTTTCTTTCCAATCATAGTTTAAAAGTTGTCCTTGATGGACAGCACTCTTCAACATATCCTGTAACTTCAGGGGTTTCTTAAGGTTAAATCCTTGGCCCTATAGTCTTTTTAATTTACATAAAAGATCTTCCAGTTATTCTTATATCTAAGTCTCTATCTTAAGTCTCTAATTTAAAACACATTTTAAAGACTTTAAATGAAACCATGCTAAAACATGATTATTTCTTTCAATAGCCTTACTATTAAGTAAATTAACTAACTACACTATCAAAGATAATAATTATGTTTTAGCATGGTTTTTGCATGCGTTAAC
>NC_088922.1:70772500-70780000 GCF_038396675.1 Hydra vulgaris | reverse complement strand
GGAATTAGGACACTTTACCCTAATGGATACAATCCGTCGAATTAATACTCCATTTATTTAACGGAGATCTCCGTTTCACAGTTATTGGAAATAATCAAAAAACGGCATGAATTCCATTTTTGTAAAAATCTGATATGAAAAATTTGAGCAGGATTGTTGCAAACGGACCACATTTTCATTTTCTTTAAAAAAAAAGACTAAACCAATTTACGCTTCCCCGCAGCTGTTCAAAGTTGCCATTAAAAAAAATAATCTTTTAGCAAAAAAACGATAAATTTTAACTTTTATCTTGTATCACAAACCAGTTTTAGCTATTGTACACCAATCAATTAATAGAGTATTAATCAAGCTTTCAGAGTAAAAAGAAAAATATTTTATAAAGTTTCTTACCTTAAAAATGCAGGGAAAAGTAACTTTTTAGACAAAGAAATAATAGCTCACTTGAAATTCAAGTGAGCTATTATTTCTTTGTCTAAAAAGTTCAAGTTGAATGTGATTCATTCAAGTTGAATGTGATTTTAAGTAATTTCTTTATGTTTCTGTAAAAATCTAAATACGTAGGGCTAAAATTCAACCCTTCTCCTTTTAATCCAATATAGGCTTTGATGCCGTCCGAACCCGCCAATAACTACTTTTTTTTTTCAATTTAAAAATGTCTCTATTGATGACCTTTTCTCTCTTTCTTACATAAAAATGACTGACATTTTAAATACTCCATAATTTTATTATAAAACAATTTATTTTTTGTGATTTAAAGTACTGTTTAGAAATATCTTTTAAATCGATATAACTTTAAACCTTCCGCAATTTAAATATAGAGACCATGGTTCGCGTGAACTTCTTGCTAAATGCTTTTTCGCAGTGCTCTGTGAATGGTGCCTTATGGGGGCAAAAAAACAAAATAAATAAAAAATGAAAATTAAAAAAAAAGAGAAAGACAAAACCGAACATGGAATTTAAAACTTCAAATTAACTTAATCTATCTATATTGCGGTGAGACCAGATGCAATGCTTGTAGCTTATTAATGTGAATCAAATCAATATACTAGCATATTGATATTATCAATATGCTGGTATATTGATTTAACTCACATTACAAAAAAAAACATGTATTTCCTAAAATAAATATTCTTCTCATGGCAAACCTTTATATTACGTTTAATCTTCTGTAAATACCAGATTTAGAAGTGCATGTAAATATTTTTGGAACTAAAGTAGGTTATCCGCATCCACTAACGGGTCCACTAATGAAATCCTAATTTCATTATTTGAGCATAATAATTAGTTTTTGTGGTTTTATGCGTAGGCATAAACGTTCTATAAAATATAAACTTTATTATTTGAAACACAATTATTTAAAATGAGGTTAAATGCAGCTGAACGAGAATCTTTTCGAAAGCGACTAAAAATCTTTTTTGTAAATAAACCTAATATTAAAAAAAAAAAAAATTGTAAATCATTTTGAAAAGGAAGGATTTGCTCGAAGTACAATATATGATAACCTAAAAAGACTTGAAACTGTTCAATCGTTTTCTGATAGAAAGCACCCTGGTTGTCCGACATCCTGGACTAGAGAAAAGAAAGCCGAATTAAGGAGACTTGTCAACAATCGAAAAGGGGTCAGTCAGAGAAAATTAGGTATTAAATTCGGTGTAAATCAATCGACAATTGGTCGTCAGTTAAAAAAAATGAATATTAATTATAGAAAACGTGAAAAGACTCCAAAATACACTATAGAACAACAAATAAAGGCAAAGAAAAGAAGCAGGAAACTAGTTAACCAACTCTATAACACAAAATTGCTTCTAGTCATCGATGACGAAAAATACTTTTGTTTTGCAGGGGACAACATGCCTGGAAATTCTGGATACTACACAAACAACAAAAAGACATGCCCAGAAAGTGTTCGTTTTATAGGAAAAGAGAAAGTTCCAAAAAAAATTATTAATGTGGATAGCCATATCTGACCGTGGTATGTCCGAGCCATTGTTTCGCACTTCCAAGGCTGTAGCGATCAATTCATCAATCTATATTAATGAATGTTTAGAAAAACGACTTCTTCCATTTATTCACAAGTATCATGGAGACTTTAACTCTTTATTTTGGCCAGATTTAGCAAGTTCTCATTATTCTAAAGATTCTCTAAATTGGATGGACCAATATGTCTATTACGTTGATAAAGAACCCAATCCCCCAAATGTGCCTCAAGCACGACCAATTGAAAGTTTTTGGGGACATTTGGCACAGAAGGTTTACGAGGGAGATAGGCAAGCTTCAACATAGCAAGTTTTGATTGATCGCATTAAACTAAAACTACAAAAATATGATTTAAACTTTTTACAGTCGCATATGAAAGGCGTCAGAGGAAAATTGAGATTAATTGCTAATGGTGGTGTTTTTTCATATAAAAAATAATATATTTTTATTAAAAGATAAATGCTTTATTTAAAAAAAATATAATAGTAGTTTGTTTTTTTATTTATAAATAAGTTATTGACGTTTTTATTTTGTCCGATAACTTCCGCATCACCCGTTAATTTGTGCTGTATAAAGCAAATCAGAGGTGTTTTGAGCAATTTGTAAGACAAAAAAAATGTATAAATACATTATATGTAATTTCGAAACTACTAAAAACTCCTCTGGCTTTCAATAAAAACTATACTGTACAAATTAGTGGACGTGGATAGCTTACTTTAGTTCAAAAAAAAATGCACATACACTTCTAAATCTGGTATCTACAAGAAATACAACGTAATATAAAGGTTTGCAATAAAAAGAATATTTTTTGTAGAAAATTCATGTTTTTTTTTTGCATAAGCATAACACTTGTAAGCATATGGAAGCTCAGAATTAAAAAAAAGATAAGAAGTTACTTCAAAATACAGATTTTTTTTGGCGCATTTCCATTATTTTTGGGAATCTCAAAAGTGCATGAAAACCATTTAATGAAGTTATTGTGTTGCAACATTTTTATGCATAAACTTAAACCTATACTATGCAATAAAATAAGTTTTCTTTAACCAAACAAAACATCTTGGCGAAAGAGATATATTTACGTGATTATAGTTTATTTACGTGAGAAACATTGTATCAAGCTAAAAAAGAATCCATATGCCCCTAACTAAAGTTTAGACCCATGGCTCATTTAAAAAATGTTATTTCACTGAAATATATAAACCCAGATAAGTCATACCAACATCACGCGTTGTCCATCAAACAGCAAAGGAAACCTCAACTTAGTAGTGGTTGCTTGCAGCCTTATTTGGAGTGAATCAATATTAAAAAAAAAAGAAAAAGAAAAAAAGTTGGATTCGGCACAACCATCCGCCTTAAAAATACTTTAGGGAACCTGATAACAATGTCTGCACCAAATACAAGGGTTCATTAAGGGATGGTCCTATTGCGACAACAAAAAAACACCACACGCTACTAATCAAAAGATGATAGCGTGGCTCTTTTTGAAAATTTTTTTATTAATAAAATTTTAA
Organism: Hydra vulgaris; assembly: GCF_038396675.1. Taxonomy (NCBI): domain Eukaryota; kingdom Metazoa; phylum Cnidaria; class Hydrozoa; order Anthoathecata; family Hydridae; genus Hydra; species Hydra vulgaris. Next base: position 70,776,512 of record NC_088922.1, on the reverse strand, counting down.
AAACATCATTTAAATAATTTAATAAACATCATTTAAATGTTATTACTTATTGAAATTTATATTTAAAGTATTCATATAAATATTTATTTAAAACATGATATTTAAATTTATTTAAAAAAATCTGCCGATTTTTTGTTGAGGATCTTTTTCACCATCCTCTTCACTCCCCTTCTAACTATTGTTATTTTTCTCATCGATTGTTATTTTTCTCATCGATTGAAACATCAATCACTTACATACCTCACCACATTTGACCATCATAGCGATCTCTTGCCTTGTTAAAACATGGAGCCACTTTCGATTCAATTTCTTTTGTCGCATCGTTGATCCAGGAAAAAGTTGACACTATAAATATAATAAAATGATCACTTAACATTAATTTATTTAAACCTATAATTATGTTCAAAAACTATAGTTATTAGATGAGTTCACACATATAAATTAAGGAAGAAAATTCAACTTATAATGAGTAAACAATCATATAATAAGTAAGAAAATTCAACTTATACTGAACAGTCTTATAATAAGAAAGTTCAACTTATAATGAGTAAACAACCTTATAATAAGTAAGAAAGTTCAACTTATGATGAACAAACAATCTTATAATAAGTAAGAGCTTTATAGAATCATATAAATATCTGCATATTAATAACTTATAATATAAGTAAACAAGTAAAGGTTGCAGCCAGCCTCCAACCATTATCACACTGTTGTAATGTTGCTTCTCTTTCACTTTTCTAAATACACTATAATAGGTGCAGCTCTAAAGAGCTAGTGTCTCTTCTGCAATCTACTTAAATTTATTCTTTTATTACTCATCATTCAATTTAGCCTTACCCTTTAACCGCGACTATTCCTAAGTGCTTTAAAAATTCTTATTTGCCTAGTTTTTTTTCTTGAACATATGTTCTTTGGAATTCTCTCTCTCCATCTTGTTTTTCTTGGTTCATATAATTTGCCATCTGTCAATCAAATCATCTGTGAGTTGTTACCTTTCTTCATAAACTTTATCTTGGCTCTTCCAGTTACTTCCAACTCTTGTAGTGGTTGCTTGCAGCCTTGTTGGAAGCAAAGATTAAAGAAGTAACTGTTACAATAAGTAAAAAAAAATTGTTAACATCTATATATATTTTGAATATTTTGGAAGTATAATTTTTTTTGTTACTGTTAATTTTTGTTATTGTTGTTAAATCAAACACTGAGTATGAGCAGACAGTTAGACCGACTCCTATTTATACAAAATGTTTAGAGTAGATCTGAATTAAACTTAGATCTAATCAGAGTAGATCTGAAGTTAACATTTTTGAGCAGTTTTTCCAGGTTAAAGCTTGTTTGCCACGACTTCCAGTCCTGTTGATATTTTGCTGCAGTTCAAGTGCCAGAAATTTTTTTAAGACCTGAGAAATATGAACATAGATATCCTTCCTTCAAGCTTTATTTATAAATGTTTTATCTCATTCATATTGTAATCTTTTGCCAAAAGGTGTTCCTCTTGGCAATCAAACACATGGTTATACTCACATAATTGGAGTGTACACATTATCATAATTGCAGCAAAGAGGTAAAAAAAATTCTTTACTGCAGTTATGATGATGATAACACAATCCAATCAACAGGATCACAACAAACACGCGCCTATAATCTTAAATTATCATTATTCAAGATTAGTCAAATTATAATGGATAAAAGTCAATTCACGCAGAATGTATGCATTCATAAGATGAGTGTCCAAATCCACTTCTGCAGTTTTTTCTTCAGTTTTCTTTTTCCTTTTTTTTAAAAAAAATTAACAGTTGTTCACAAATATTACCTAACCAAAAAATAAATTTTGCAAGATTTTTCCAACTTTATACTTAAAACTAAAATGCCAATAATAACGAATTAAACAAAAATGTTGCCTGCTTTTTATGCTTTTTAATGTTTCAATAAAATATTTAGAGATTATTTAAATCAAATGTTTTGAAAAGATAAACTGTCATGATAGTTATAATAAAAGTCACCAAAACAAAAAAAATCATAAACTAAGATACACCAATCATAAATTATGATACATCAATAAACAACATCAGATAAAATAAAAATATTCTTTGCAATCAGACTAAAAAAAAGCACAAATATTAAAATAAAAAAGAAATAAAAATATTACAAATATTACAAATATTAAAATAAGAAAGTTAATTGTTAAACAAAGTTAACATTTATTTCATAAATTGAATTTATCAAAGAGAAACACAAAAACAATGAATATATAATGAAATAATTAAAAACTTGAAAATAAATACAGCTGTATTAAAGATTATTATTTTAAATTATAGCAGAACTATGAGTTAATAAAAGTGCATACATTTATTAATGTTTGAACACTTTTTTCACTTGAACTCTAAAAGTGTAGAAACTTTTTGCATTTGTTCAAAAATAACACATGTCATTGGAAAAATTAAAAATTACCTTATGCGCAACAGGAAATTTTGGAGTTTTAAGCTTCCTTGACAGTTTATTGCTTTTTAACTATAAGCTTTAAATCTTTATTTTTTGTAAACATGCTATAGATGGATGGTATATTCCTGATAACGCAGATTTGACAACTTTTATTGCATAAACATTTTTTCTCTTATGTAAGGTGTTGAGTTTTATTTTTAAAAGGGAAGCAAAAAGGGTGATCCTAGGTTTGTGACAAAATATTTTGTACACATTGCAACTGTATTACATAAAACCTCTTTAGTTGTGACTTGGATTGACCAAGGCATTTCATTGAAATACAATGCTTTGATTGAAATACATTTATTGAAGATCTTCACATCAGTTACAATGATATTAAATCGAAAAAACCTTTACTGAATAAACTGGAAGGATAAGGTCCTTATTGCTTCTGGACTTCTATTATTATTTAAACCCAGAAGCAACATGGGTACCACTTATAAAAGTGGAGCTATGCTTTACCTTGAATATGTTAATATAAAAACTATTACACTATAATATAGTCTATATTACTATAAAAATTATTGTGGGATTTATTGGAGAAAACCATTTTTTTTGGTAGATAACTACAAAAAAAAAAAAGAAAAATCTAGATTGAATATATTATATTTCAATCTAGATTTTTCAATTGTTTGTGTAGATATCTACCAAAAAAAAAAGGTTTTTTTGGTAGATATCTACACAAACAATAAATTCCAATAAATACCCCAATAATTTTGTATATTATTTAATAAATTTATTTAATATAAACTTCTAATAGTTAAATTGAGTTAATGGATTGACTATGAGTCAGTTTAAAATAGAGTTAAAAATATTAAATTCAATATAAAATAAAAATGGAGAAAGTGATGGTACACGCTTTATTAAAAAAAATGTTATTAGTACTTGTAACTTAAATTAGATAAATAAAAATTCTAACATCTCTAGGACTTAGGGACGTATGGTCCGCTAATGTTTTGCGACAATATAAAGAATAAAAAATAATCCGGTAACCGAAAAATACGACCTAATTCTGAGGGATGTTAAAGTCTGCTAACCTATATATATACATATATATATATATATATATATATATATATATATATATATATATATATATATATATATATATATATATATATATATATATATATATAATATATACATATATATATATATATATATATATATACATATATATATATATATATATATATATATATATACATATATATATATATATATATATATATATATATATATATATATATATATATATATATATATATATATATATATATATTAAACAACTTCACTTCCAACAAGGCTGCAAGCAACCACTAATTAAAGTTGGAAGTTACTGGAATAGAAAAGATGAAGATTGTAGATCAAAATAATGATTGACAGACAACTTAAAGGATTGCAAATAATATGAATCAGGAAAGCAAGATGAGGGAAGCGAATTCCAAAGAACTGATGTTAGAGGAAAAAAACTAGAGGAATAAGAGTTTTTGGAGCACTAAGGAACAGGCAAAGAAAAAGGATGAGACTTAAA
>NC_088922.1:70760000-70767500 GCF_038396675.1 Hydra vulgaris | reverse complement strand
GAAGCCCGTTCATTAATTCAGACATTTTTTCTTCATATTTTGTTTATAAATCTAAAGTCATTGTTTCAACTCACCGAGATTGCATTCAGAATCATCTTTTTCTAAAAATGCTTTAGGAACATCTTTTTCCAACAACTCATTCTTTGTTTATTGTTTTCTTTTTAATTTTTTTTTCTTATTTATAATTCTTTCTGTGTTTTTTTTGTTTGTTTTTTTTATTTTTTTAGGTGTCACTCCATTGACTAGTTTTTAACACCCAACCAATTATATATGTGAGTTTATAAAATATCATTGTAAATTTTCATATTTTATGGTTAAATAAATGGATTAAAAAAAAAAATTGCATCTTTTACTGTATCTGTCCTTTCATGCTCTAAACATCTTTGTCTAGTTTATTTCTCTGCACTTTAATACTTTGGAACTCCTGTATTCATAAATTCCAGGCTCATACAATTTTTAACTTTTTAAGTCTTTTGTAAACCTTTCCTTGCTTTTTAAAGCTATTCTTTATTTTCTAATAAATCCAAACTTAATAGCGATTCTTTGCAGTATTGTTGGGAGTAAATCAGTTTTAAAAAAAAGCCAAGCATTGAAGGTATTGATCCTAACCCAGACATTCAAGTTGTTACTCTAAGCCAAAATTTGAAACAACACTTATTGACCCTAGCCTAAATATTCTATTTGATTAACTTTTTTATAATTGAAACTTTATATTATTTACTAACATTATTTGTTTTATTGTGCAGTCAATCAAAATCCAAATAATTAAATAATTACATTATTTACACCTTAAATAATTACAGAGGATTTATAGAACTCTCACTGTTGCAAGTATATTTTTGCAATAAATTTCAAACAAATATCAATCTTTTCAAAATTTTTACACAATGTGTTTCATCAATAACAATCGACATCATCAGGTATAAAAATTTGTTATTATTTCTGTATATAAACAATTTTTTTTTGGCTTCATCAAAACTTCAATAGTTCTTGGCTAAACAACATTTTAAAGTCTATAAAAAAAGTTTATTCGCCAAAGGATATAATTGTGAACAATAAAATCTTTATACATGAAAATGTTTATAATAAAATTTTATTTTCAGTATTGCAACATAGTAACATTTCAGAATTTTATTTTTTGAAATAATGATAAAAAACCAAATTTCTTTTGAAACAACTGTTTTGCACCAAAACTTGGGAAACAGTTCATAATGGAAAAAAAAACTTATAAAATGGGGCATAATAAATATATTTAGGTACGTGTTATGAATAAAATACATATAATTAACTAAGTAACTAAAATACTAATTATTATATGATATTCATAAGTTTCGGTTGTAAACTTTTATAAATAAAATACATAAACTTACTAATGCAATTGTGTAATCAGGAAACAATGCCAATTATTTTGGATAGATCATTGCCCCTCACTCCCAAACTCAAAATTTTAACTATTATTTAAATATTAAGTGTGTACAAGCACATCTAATATTTAAATAATAAAAGTTAAAATTTTTATAGTTATAAATAATTAAAAAAATCTATAAGTATATACATATGAATATATATATATATATATATATATATATATATATATATATATATATATATATATATATATATATATATATATATATATACACACCATATATATATGTATAAGTTTTTGAAGAGTCATTTAATAACATTATTTTATTTAAATAATAAATAGTAACATTTTTTTTTTTTTTTGAACAGTCTAATGAATGTTTTCGTATCTTTTCTGTAAGTGCACATTTCGAAACGCTCCTTCTGTTAGAAATAGTTTTGCAAGTATTCTTTTGAGATGATTTGTTTTGCAAATTTCTTTTTGTAAAGCGTTATTACGGATTTATTATTTATTTTTATATATAATGCTTTATGGAAAGTGAATTTGCAAATGTGCAACTTTTGTGATAACAATTTGAAATAGGGAAGATAAAAATTTTTTGTAAGTTTTGTTTTTCAGTAAACATTCCTAGTAATTACCAAGAAATTTTATAAAAGATTATATAAAAGGTGTGGTGTAGTAAATAAATATATATGTATATAAATGTAAAAATAAATAAATATATTTGTAAATAGAATAAATGGCAAGATTACTAAAAAATTATATTGTTATAGTAAAGATGTATGTTTTTAATTGTGTATTACAGTGTGGAAAATAACACCCAGTCAACTGTCAACAACCAGCAAAATGACTAAAATTGCTATTTTGACCTCCCAAAATAAATTCTTGCTTGTCATGATTGACCAGTTGAAAAAAAATCAAAATTTTGAAAAACAACGTTTGACAAATAATCAGGATGTAATTTTAAAAATGTATTTACTAAATTTTCATAAAATCATTGAAGTTTTGAAAATGTGTTCAAAATAGTTTACAAAATCTACTTTAATTTACTTTGTTAATAATATTAAATATGACGTAAACTATATCTATTAATTTTTTGCTTCACTTATTTAGATTACTTTCATTTTAATTGTGGTAAAAATCTTTTTTTCAAAATGATTTTATGAAACACTACTATAAAAGTTACAAATGTTGCGTAAAACAAAATTTTCACAAAATATTTATATATATTTTTTAAATCCTATTAATAGGAAAAAAAAAAAGCATAATCATGCAGTTAAGTTTATCTATAATTCATTCATTTATTGCAATTTGTACGTAACTAAGAACATTTTCTCCATTAATAGTACTTTGATTTTTTCTTTTTATTCAATCTTTTCGTTTGATTTTCTTATTGCAATAAATAAATTATTTTTAAATAAATTTGAAATTATCAATAACGCATTTGCACATTTTTTTTATTATTAATGAAGGAATCAGTTAAAGCATATGTTTAAAGATTTTTTTTTAGTAAAAACTTCTTTTCATGTAACATAAGCAACTGTTATAGTAGTATTTCACAAAACAATTTCTTTTAGTATCAAGTATTCAGTTTAAACTTTAAAATATTTTATAAAAGTTGTTTTATATTTAAAAAAAAATCAAAATAAAAGTATTTAGGTGGTATTAAACTTTCTTTTTTAATTGAGTGGAAATCTGTGAGTGCGATTTTAAAATTATTTTAAATTATAACCATTAGCTGGTAGTTTGAATGTCAGTTGTTTGCGTTTCCATTCAAAGATGCATTGATTTTATTTAAAACTATTGTTTTAAAAGGAACACAAATTCATTAGTTTTTAAGCATTATTTGTTATTTTTATATAAAACTTTTGTTTATTTAGAACTCAGTTATGAAGAACTAATACTAAGATAAAAATTTTAGTTTAAAAAAAATTTTGACTGTCTAAAAAAAAAGGAATTGACCGTCAATTCCGTGTGTTAGCCGGTAAAATTGGTTGCTCGCCTTCAATTTATTTGTCACACTGGTTTATTAAGTGAAAGTTTTCCCATTTCAACATTGGATACCCTCCTTAATTTTGTGCTCATAGAGAAAGCCTTGTTAATAATGACAAAGGAGCCATGATTTGCTGAATTTTTGCATTTTTGTGATGAAGCAAAATACTTAAAAATATGGGAGGCCTTATCAGAACTTGAATATTCTGAAATCCTTGTTGTGTTGTTTCTGGTGGTTTCACCAATTTATCTAGCATTACAGCTATGACATACAAATTTATAAACAACAAAGGTTTTAAAATTTTGAAGTAAGGGTATTTTGAAAAATTTTAAAAGGTGTATGAACTAGTCTTGCTTTTACATTTACAACATTTATTTATTATTTTATCTTTACATTGTGGCCACAGCTCCTCTAAAGTTCTCTTTTTTTAAAAACCTCCTCTAAAATCCTCTATCATTCTCATCCATCAGGGTAAGAGTTAATCCTCTAAAAAGTTAAATCTCCTCTTTAACTCCTCTTTTTAATATTTTTTTATTTCTTGATGGTAATATAATGTTCCAATTTATGGTCTGCAAAACTGGGTAACGTGTTAAATAAGGATTGGGTTGTAAAAAATCAATTTTTGCAAATCCATGTCGTCTAACAAAAAAATGACATAGTTGACCCCTGTCCAAACCCCAGTCATGTGGAAACATGAACGTTAAACCTATAAAATAAAATCCTCTATTTTTATTCAAAATTTTGTAGTTTTGGGGAAAAAAATTATCTCAATTAAATGCAAAATCTCCTTTAAAAACCTCAATTATCCGCTTTTTCTTATAAAAGTTTTATGTGGCCACCTTGCTTTAGAATATTATATTCAATGATTTTCTATACAATATTTTTCAATGTACTTATTTAATTGAAGTTAAAGTGTATTTAAAAGTTGTTGTTTAAAGGAGATAAAAGGCCTAATTAAGAAGCGTTGTGCAATTCGAATTTTATGTCCGAAATTGCAATTTCAGCTACTTGTTAAGCCATTGTTACCCCAAAATATTGGCTACATTCGTTACCCCAAAATATTGGTTAAACCAAAACTTTTTTCAATTAGATTATTAAAAGTCTTTTAAAATATTTTATGTGGAAAATGTTAAGCCGTAATTAATTGTTGCGTGAAAACATTTCACTTCAGGCTTCCACCTAACAACGGTTGATAAAACTGGCTTTGTTCACATTCTTAAAGAGAATGAATCTGAACTTGACCTTGGTGGTGTTGTTCACAATCGGTTTTCATGAAACAATCAAGTAGCAAAAGCTATTTTAAACTCATATGTTGTTCTCAGTATTCTTAAACACATAGTCAAACACTGGACTTGAACTGTTTTGTGTTCTGTACTTCTCTTACAAAAGCCCTCATTTGGAGTATTTCTCAGCAGTGTAGGGACCTTTTGATTTAAAATATAAACCCTCTTGAAGCTTTTCAAAATCAAGCCACAAAACTTGTCCCATATTTTCGTACCATGAAAGCCAAGGACCGCTACTCAGCTATCGATATCCAATCACTTGAAAATCAACAGCGTCGAAGCAATATTATACAATATTTCAAGATTTATCACAGCATAAGCAAAGTCAAATGGATTGAACCACCAGTTCTCACTCCTGCACTTGCGAAACCTGGACCAGACGGTGGTCTTTGCGGTATTTCCCATTGCATTCAGGCACCAGGATAATTATTAAATATTTTTAGCCTGCAAAACTTTTTTTAGGCAATCATCTGGATTGAACGCACTATCACCTGATCTCATTACCTTCAATAGAAATGTATCAGAAATAGTCAACATAAACACTTTTAAAAAAAAGCTTGACAGATTATTTGGCTCACTTCCAAAAAATACTGTATGATCAACTTGACCGTTTAGATGATTTTAAAACATTTTAGAAATGCGTAGAACAGAAAAATACTAGCTAAACTTCAACTAGGAAGAAAATTAAAAAACAATAATAATGAAAAAAGAAAACAATTTCTTACAAATAAGAAAATGTATAAGCACTATAATAAAACTCAAACTCAAAGCTAAAATTACTCTTGTTACGTTTTTAATTGCGTTGAAAATAAATTACTTAAATACTTTTAAACTGTTTTATTAAAGTTTTGCAAAATGCTTTTAAAAATTCTAATGATTGTATAAAAAATAGACAAATTTTATTCAAATTTTTAAAAAGTGTTATATTATTTTTATATTTTATAAACATTTACTTTTTTCAAAAAGTTGCAAAAAAAAGTTGTTTAAAAAAATACTGTAGTCTATTTAAAATAGTAAATTTTAATCATTTCAGTTAGTCTAGTTAAAAAAAAAAGTTATAAATCTTCGTAAAAATAAAAATAAAAACAAAAAAAAAGCAATTAAATCATTCCATTGCAACATAAGATATAATTTAACTTATAATTTAAAGTAACTTTGAAAATTATCTTTCAAAAGATTTTCAGAAAGATATGGAAAAATAGTTTCAAGCATTTAAGTTTGTCATAAAAAAAACATGTATATATTAAAAAAATTTAAATATAACATTTGTTAATTTACACAAAATGTGTTTATTTTAAACAAAGACTATAAGTAATTTTTTAATTTGTTTGAAGCTTTCTCGTAAAACAAAAAAACTTTAGAAAAGATCAGCAATTAAAAGTTATTCATAATGTAACAATTTTTTTTATAGCATTTAAATTGTTAAAGCGTCAAAACCGCCATGGCCAAATTATAAAGAAAAAAATTTATAAGCGTGGTCAGTAACAGTGTGATCGCACGCCATTCCTATTCAAGCCTGATAATATGCGGTAGTGGTGTAGTTGTAGAGCACTTGCTTCATAAGCGAGAGGTTCCGAGTACGATCCCCACCACGTCACTGGTAATACTGCTCTTAACTCGTTTCTTCGCGCAGCGGCCTTGTTTATCAAGGTTCGTGTTTCGAAGCTATAGAGTTAAGAGAGGGTTATATCACAAAAAAGTAGCCTCCTCGTCTGTAGTAGCCTTCTCGGCCTTGAGGAGGTGATATAACAACAAAATATATATATAATGAAAAACCCTTATAATAAAAGAACAATTTTCTTATAATGATTGTTTAAAAGATATTCACACTTGATTTGAATATTAAAGTTTTTTTTTTTTTTTACTTATAAAAAAGTCTAAGTTTCCACGTAAATACATCCTAGTGAATAATTATACAATAAAAACCATTTTATGCTTCATATAAACATTTATACATAGTATTTTTTTTTTTTTTGTTTATGTTTAGAAAGAATAAAATTTATCATAAAAATACTTGGTTATGTAAATAAAAAAAATCTTTTTTAGTGTATTAACTTTAATGATTTTTATATAAAGTTCATAAAAGAAACTTTTGTTATCTAAGAAAGTCGTAGTTTTTAAAAAAAAAAAAGATTTTTTTTTTAATAATGTTTATTATAAAGAATGCATACTTATATAATTTATATAAGTTAAAAATATTATATACAACTTTTAATGATACTTTAGAAAAAAATCATTATCATTAAATTGTTACTTTATTTAAATGGGTTTTCACTAAAACATTTGTAAAGATGAAAGTTTCGATGTCTAAGATAAAATTCAGAAACATTTTCATTCAGCATGTTTTTGAAATGTTTTTGAAATAGCCACAGTCAAATTGTTAAAGCAAAATAGTATTTGCCTGGTCATATAATGACGTGCAATCGCACTTCTTCCTGTGAAAGCCTGCTATGCACCAATTTTTTTCTTTCCAGATTAAATTTAACAATAAATTATAAAAAATAATTTTTTGTTAAATTTAATCTGGAACAGAAAAATCTGTTAAGCTGAAAAACTTTTTTCATTGTACAACTTTCATCAACCAATTGAGAACTAAATGTGCTAAGAGTATGATAAACAGTCTTTACTTAATAAACTATAGGTTGTTATCATTCTCTAACCACAAAGTAAAACTTCTTGAAAATCACTCAAGAAAATTTGTATTCAGTGATATGCTTAATAGTTGCTTCAATAGTACATCATTTGTTAAAAAGGATTTTTAATGAATGCCCAGAAAACACAATGAACACAATGAAGAATACAATAAACATAATAAAGAACACAAGTGTTGAAAAATGTTGGTGTTAACAAATTAG
>NC_088922.1:70687500-70755000 GCF_038396675.1 Hydra vulgaris | reverse complement strand
TCTGGGTTAGTATCATCTTCATTTTTCGAGACAACAACTTCAGCTCAATTTGTAATTCATTTGAAAAAATTTCCTTTTGAATTTCATTTTAGGATTAATGGACTCGGGTGCTTCAGACTCCTCTCCGAAAAAAAGCGTTCTTTTTCGGATCCGATTTTCTACCTCAGGCCTAAAATCGTTAATTAAATCCGTATCTATAGCGCATACTTTAGCTTCTGAAATATATTTAGCGAACGAAACTTCGGAATTACGAGAAATCAAAAATTCAGTTGTTTTTTTTAACACATTATCAGCTGATCTCACATCCATGCTCTGTGATTGTAATAATTTGCTCGTACAATTTATTTCTGATAGAACATCTTGCCAGATTATTAGACGGCAAATAAATTCAAAACTGTCTAATTTTGATGCGATTGATTCAGCTGTTATGCGTGTAAGTGCATCTTTTTCCAATTGAACGACTTCTTTTGACGCTGAATAAATGCCTTTCAATCCGCTTTTCAAAGCACTAACGGCATTAACATGGCTTTCCCATCGTATATCACTTTATGATTTCACTGTCAATTTATAACACATGGATATGAATATATGCCAACGCTTTGGCGATCTTGAGAAAAAATTGTAAATTGTTTGGATGGTTGAAAAAAAATTAATAATTTTAATAGCTCCTTTTACTGCATCAACAACAACAAAATTTAAGGAGTGGCAGACACATGCAATGAAGAAAGCCCTTGGATTTATGTTTGTAATATGAGCCTGAACACCGTTTATTTTTCCACGCATATTGGCTCTATTATCGTAGCCTTGACCACGAAGATTCATAATTGATAAGCCATTTTGTGTCAAAAAAGTTAATATTTCTTACGTCATCTTCGCTGCAGTTGAATCCAAAATGTTAATAAATTCCAAAAAAGTTTCTTTAACTTCCACACTAGCATTATTACCTTTAGTTAATTTTGTTATGTGGACGTAACGCAGAACAATTGACATTTGTTCTTTATGGCTGGCATCAAGTGTATAGTCTACAATAACGGAAAAATACATTGCATTTTTTACCATTTTCAAAATATTATCCTTTGTAGCTTTAGCGATCAATAGAATAATTTTTTGCTGGACATTTTTTCCCAAGTAATGAGGCTTTTTTGGATTTTCTCCTGCTCGTTTAACATGTTTCTCTAACACCGTATCAAACTTTGAAAACAATTCAACAAATTTAAAAAATTTACCATTATTTTCGGTGAATATTCTGTCTGAAGTTCTTCTAAATGCAATATTTTCTGAGGCTATCATTAAAATAATTGAGATTATTTGCTTAAGCACTTCATCCCAATGTTTCAGTCAAGTATAATTTATTAGCCAGACAATCGGCGGCTTGACCACAAGAAAGCCGTTTTTTAAGCTCAATCCACTTTCCATAGCAGTGAAAATGCTCAGTACTTTGCTCATATCTTTTTAAAATTATTGTTATGTGGCCCCAATCATTTGTTCCTCCTTTTGCTAAGGCAAATTCATCGCTACTAAATATTTTACAACAAAAACAGAATACCCGATCTACTTTGGATGAATATGCAAGCCAAGTTCTTTTAAATAATTCACAATTTGCTGTTTTTGGATGAAAATGTATTTTGTTAAACGATCGGCGCAAACTGTCTTTTGGGTACTGGTTTATATTAGCTTGTATTGGACCTTTGGAAGCTATGTTTTGAATTTGCGAATTATGCCAATTTTCTGGCCAATCCGTTATTTTACAAAAATCATTACAGCTAGATATATTTTCAGCAATTTTTTCTACCTCATTGTTTAAATATTCATCTTGATAAGCTGTACTAGTGCATGGACTTAATTCAACATTAGCGTTAGTTTTGTCAGTTTCAAATAGAGACCTCTCACTACTTACAATATATTCATCATACTCACGCTCATGTGTAACGAGTTATTTAACTATCTTATCAGAAATATCTTCATTTTGCCTAACATGCAGAAGGCTGTTCAACATTTTTTGATTTTTAAATTGCTCTTTCAGCCTATTTTCCCTATTTTGTTTATTTTGCCAACCAGACAATTTCCGTTTCCGATCCATGTTACAGCAAGTAATTTTTAATATTTAATTTTTCAGTATTATAATTCAAATTCACTTGCAGTGAGTTTATGATTCAAATTCACTTATAAAATTTAAATTCCTTTCCAAAGTGTGAAAATGAAAATTAACTGACAACACTTTTATGTGGTGCTGAAAATACAATACTTACTTATCTAAATTTTGAAAAAATAGAAATTAGGATTCCTTTGGTAATAAAAATTCGTTTGGAGGCGCCTTTTCATTTATAAAAAAAGGAAAAAATTACTTTACAAAAATTAAAAACTAAAAAAATATAATTTCATATTGTATAAAATTTATATTTCATATAATCTTGTAGGCGCCTTTATATTTTCGGCGCCTGTGGCGCCTGTGTGCATTGCACACTTCGAGTACACTTCGAGCCGGGCCTGCATATACTTGATCACTAAAATGTTCCTTAAGGTTGCAGAACTCCTGCTTAATTAAAAAAAAATCATCAAGCAGAAAATTACATAATTCTTTAAGCAGAATTTCTTGGAATTCTTGGGAATGTTATATTTCATTTTTTGTTTTGTTTCTTGGGAACAAATAATGCATTCGTTGTGTTATGATGTGTTTTTCATCAACAGATTCTATGTGTAACTTTAAATCTATTGCCAGCTTCTGATAAAAGATGGCTTGATTAATTAAAGGCTGATTTCTTTTTTTTTTCCTAATATATTCACGTATTGGAAAATACCATTTTCAATGGCCAGTTTGACTTCAGAAACCTTAGGGACTCGTCCAAATTTTTTTCCTTTGAAGATAGATATGAGACCAGAGATTGCATGAGAAATTTAAGAATTTTTTTTTTTCTCCAAACATCTTTGCTTCCAACAGGGAACCACTAAGTTGCTTGCAACCCTGACGGGCTGCAAGCAACCACTAAGCAACCACTAATTAGAGTTGGAAGTTACTGGAAGAGAAAAGATGAAGATTGTAGAGCAAGATAACGATTGACAGACAACTTAAGGGATTGCAAATTATTACATAAATCAGGAAAGCAGTATGAAAGAATCGAATTCCAAAGGACTGATGTTCAAGGTAAAAAACTAGACGAATAAGATTTTTTGGAGCACTTAGGAACAGTCACAAAAAAAGGATGAAACTTAATTGAATGACAAGTAACACGAGAATGAATTTTAGTAGATGGCACAAGAGATGCTAGCCCATTAGAGCAGTGAAATAATATGCTTGCAAGTTTCTGTGCAAGGCTTTGAGTCCCATGTTGGATCAATTAAAACATTTTTGAAATGCAAATGTAACGATTTAAATTTGAATAAAACAACCTAAACAGTTCAAAATGAGAACTTGCCCAGTGAAAACAAATTTTAAATGCTGCAACAGAAAGCTATTTATGGTTTTTTGAAAACTGAGTGCTGTACAAAGTATATTGTTTAGTATATTGTTAGATAAATAAGAAACTAAAAAACCTCGATGATTAGGACAGTTCAAGACCTGAATTACAATTTATGCATTACTGCATTCAACTTTTGTAATTCCACAAATATTTTAGTTTAAAAATCTTCAAAAGCATTATTTAAATGGTCAATAGACAGTTCTGTCTAAAGATTAAACCTTATTGTTGAAATGAGGTGGTAATTCAACATAGCAACCCCTTTTTGTTTTCCTAGATCAACTATCCTAAAATACAGGTGTGTCTAGTGGTTGTTCAAAATTAATAAGATAGATGGCTCTTCAGAACATTTGGGTTAAATAACTACAAATATTGACAATTTTTCATAACTGAAAAAGTGTAGGCTTCCTGGATACAATATAGACTTACTCGCACCCAGATAAAAAATAATACCTTATAGTTTTCCTAAACATTATAGAAAAATTGTTCAAAAACCATAGAAAAAAAACCTTTTTACTGGAGAAAATTAGTTATAAGGTTTAATAAATAGATAAAATAGTCTTTCTTTACATAGATCAGAAGCAAATAATTTGCTACGCGCTACAAGTTTTAAAAATGTTGCAGAGTTTTCAGAAAAATTAGGAAAAATTTTTTAAAAAGTATAGTTTTAGTTCTGACATCTAAATAAAATTTAGAACTAAAAATGGTGTTGAATAATTAGTTGAATTTACATTAAATATTCAAAGAACTTTTCATAAATTTGGTAAAAAAAAGTTTCTTTAAATTATCGCATAATATTTTTTTAGAGAATTCAAAGAATTTTTTAAAAATTTTGCTTTGAAGTTGGAGTCATATTTTGAAAATTTCAACGATAGGAGTTGGTACTTTTTTTATGACTCCACACCCCGGTTACCATCTTTGGTATATCATTCTATATTGTGATTATCATCTTCTATTCTTGGGGGAAAAGATTGTTTCCTAATTGAACTTACTAATTTTTTTTTTTTTTTTCCATGAAGAAACTGCATGTTTCACAATTTTTAGAACTTACACATCAAGATAATTGAGCAGATTATCGAGTTTTAACTATATTTGCTATGTTTCTATTTTATTTCAGTAAGTTTACATACTTTTTGCATGTTGGACATATGCCTGTATAAATTAAGTTTGTTTTAAAATTATTTTTAGAAAGTAATGAAAAAATTGTATTAATAATTCATAAAATGGAATATACCTGTTGGATAACTGTACACAGATATTGAATATTCAGGTTTTGCATAAATTATTATTTAATCCTTTAATAAATTTGTAACTTGATTACATTTTAGGCATTTCTTGAAACAACAGCAGCAAACCATTTTCTGATTCAATAAATGGTCTCGTTTTTCTACTGTTTTGTTAGAACCCTGATTAGGCATTTTTTAATAGAGTAAATCAAACAAGCTTTTATTATCAACAGTAACCAAACAAATATTAGGATTTGCTACATTCTAATATTATATTAAACAAAAAATGTACTAAATAAAGTCAACAAAATGGCAACATTACTACTGGAAACATTTTTAACAAAGCATTTTAAAAAGCTTCTTTAAATTTTTATATATGGTTCATTGACAATAAACATCTAAAGATGATCAAAATCTAAAAGCCTGCAATACTGGATAAGCTATATCATAGTTTGATGATTAACTTTTTATAAGGAAAAGCTTAACTTTACAACTCTGACCCCTTCCCCTTTCATACAAAAATTTACAAAATTTTAAATTTATTTTTTTCAAAAACGTCTACTTTTTGAATTTTAGGCTTCAAGATCCTGAAGTGTCACTTATAAAAGTTCCATTAAAATATTTTGGGAACTCTGACCTAAAACGTATTTTTTTTTTATGTGTGTGTTATTTAAGTACAACTTTACCATTTTGTGAAAAACTTATTGAACAATTTTAGAAAGAAATAATAGGTGGCGAAAAACAAACTGGACATCTAGAAAGTCTCATCAATTTTGTCGCAGTAGTTGGTGACTACCTAAACAGATGTATGACAAAATTTAGACTGCATGTGTCATTTGAAAGATTAAAAAGAAGATCCCTTGATCTACCTATGTCAGAATCATTTTAAAAAGTTTATAATTGGTTAGAAGAGATCACAGATAGTGAGTTGTGCACATTGAATCAACTTAATGAGAAATTCCAACTTTATGAGAAGCTGTACCAACTTAACGGAAATGATGAAAATATATATAGTGCGGTTAGGGCTGTTTCAAGTAACTTAAGTACTTAAGTAATTGTTTAAACAAATCAAGTGCTCAGGTAAATTTTTATTACATAAATAAAATCAAGTAATTTTTTTAATTTAACTAAATCAACAGAAAATTGATACTTTATATAAATTTGCATAAAAGTTGTCCAACTTTCAATTTTGAACCAAAAATTAAAGTATTTTAACTTTTAGTTTAAATTTGTATTATTTCTTGGTTTTGTTTTTAATATATTTTCCAAAAAAAGGTCATAGTTTAGACTATCCAAATAAAATGTAAGTTATAAATTATAAGAAATTATAGCAGGATTATATGTATTTATGCCTTTCTTATGATCTTAAAGATCCTAAAGCATCAACAGTTAAATGTAAAACCTCCAATGTTGAAACTAAAAAGTCTTTACGAAAAAAAGAATTAGACTGAAGAACTTCACCATTTCTTGCTCAAAACTCTAATTTAATAAAAAACAAGGCTTATTTAAATGTTTTTGATTGCATCAAAAAAACAAATGACTGAATTTGAAGGATCAAATGTCCGTCTAAAAATGCTTTAATTTTGCGCTGTTTTTTAAAATTTTTATAAGCATCATCAATTGTTACAGAAAGATGCTTTAGTGCTCTGAACTTTTTTTTATTACAAATTTGAGAACATATTTGATTTATAAATTGATAGAAATTTTAAGTTTTCAGCTTTCTATCTTGAAATTTAATTAGATTATGATTTGTTATACCTATATAGTAGTACTACATCACACAAAAATGTAATATTATGTAATTTTTCATTGTTTGGAAAATAACTAAAATTACTTAAAATTACTTAAGTTACTTAAGTAATTTGAAAAAAGATACCTAAAATTACTCTAGTAATTTTTTTCCATTACTTGAACACTCCTAAGTGCAGTTATACACAAAGCCGTGGCAATGCTAACAGAATGTGAAATAGAAGCAAGCAATTAACACAAAGAAGTTTAGTTAGCAAGACATGCAAAGGCCTTTTTAGACTGTAAAAAATTTGTTAAATGGTTAAGGAAAAGAGTTTGTATATTAAGATTTGCTCTAAGGGTCTTGTCTATCTTTTTCACAATTTATATCATCATTTGAAATGATGGTATAAATTGTAATAAAGCTGGATAAGTAGAGTTAATAATCCATAACAAGTGAGACAGCTTAGTTATCACTAAAGCTAAGATCAGGCATCGAGACCGAATAAAACCAATGATTGCATGGCATAATGTAATAAAACTGGGTAGCTCCATATATGTTAACCCAACCATTCTGTTCACAAGACTTGCTGTAATTACTCTGTTTTTATTGAACAATATTTAGTTATGAGTTGACTACCACTCCTCGGGCGTTATTTAAAAATAGATTGATAAGAAAACCAGATACATCATCACTGCAGAAAGGACTTTTACCTAATGAGGCTCAATGCAAAATAAATAAAAGCAAAATTCATCAGATTTGCAATTGATGGGGGAGCTTTGATACATTGGGTAAGATAGGTAGAAGGATTAAAATTCAGCGAAATTTTCAAGTTGTACTTAACATACATCAAACCCAATTATGGTGCAGTTTGTGTCGTCTTTGATGGATATGAAACTTTTTCAACTAAATCAAATGAGCATGCAAGAAGGAAAAGTTCTCACCTGATCAATGTGCTGAGGATAATACATTGCTGTTTGGCAAGAAGTGATTTTTATTAGCCGTACAAAACAAAGGTCAATAAACTGCTAGCGCAACATCTTGCAGGGAACAAAGTACATATATCCTCATGTGATGCTAATACAAAAATTGTTTCAACCGTTTTACAGCTAGCATCAAATAGCAAAGTTGTAGTTGCAGCTGATGACACTGATATAGCTGTTACGCTTTTGCATTATTCGAGAGAAAACATGTTCAATGTCTATTTTAATTAAATCAAAGAATTAACTCACACAATCAGCAAGTTTAAAGAGCACTTATTATTTGTACATGGATTGTCAGGGTGGGATACCATCTTTGCAACATAAAAAAAAGGAAAACCCAGCTTTTTATGTCTTCTAAGAAAATCTAATGAGTTCTTGAAAATATCACAATTAAATTAACAATTTGTTGGATAGATTAAGATACAGTTAGTAGAACTAGTTGAAACAATTACAAAATTAAGGTTCGTATACTATATGTTATAAATTTACATAATCTATATTATGTACCATAAATTAAGATATTTATTATTACAAAGATACTCTACTAGCATTCCTAATGTACATCATAAGGTGCTATTGTACAAGACTTACCTTACTTAATGTACCAGTCTATTATATTAGACTGCTTCTTACAAAGTAGCGTTAAGTAGTTCTATCCTGGTATTTAAAAGTATAAAAAATAACTACGAACTAATCTTTCCATTGTAGATATCAAAAGTATTTGGAAATGACTTGTAAAGGTATCATTGTATCTCATAAGCCACCACCAGCTGAAAAAGCGCCATACTTGCATGGGTTATGCGTCCATCTTCAAATTGCAGTTATTTGATAAGCATTTGTTTCTTAAAGTAATGCTTATCCCAATAACAACTGATAACGATGCAGCACCTCCTAAACCTTCTAAGTGTTTTAAGCAATTGTAAAATGTCTTCAAGAAACAAATGTGGTTTGAATACTTGCAGTTGTCAAAAACATGGTCATAATTACGTTTCCACATTGTCTAGGCGAAAATTGTTGCAACAAAGAGGTGTTTTTAATGACTAAAACATTAGGCTTGTTGCAATTTGTTACCATTTTTTAATGAATGAAACATCCCATAATGGTAAATTTAAAATGTTTGAAAAATATTTTACTATATTTAATTACATCATTTTATTTTATAAGAATGACAAACTTTAAAAATGCAGGATGATAGCATCAACAATTTTGAATACTTTGACAAAACAAATGACATTAGAAATATTTCAAGATTTATTTGTTAATTTTTAAGTCTATCATATTGATTTAAATTTATTTTATATGTTATCTCATAACATGTTTTTATCAAAAGTACATACTAAATAAATAATAAAAAACAATAAATACTGAAGAAAATACTGAATCTTATTACTTATTGTTTTTGATAATGTTTTTCATAGACATAATCATATTCTCTGTAGAAATTGTTTTTAGCCTATACTTCTTACATTAAGAATATGAAGCAGCATTAGTTTCTTTCCAACGATATATATATAGTATTGTTAGCTCAGCACAAAACATCATTGATAAAGTCACACTTAAATAGGGAGGGTTTCAGTTTATAAATCAATTCATACGTTAAAAAAAAAAACATTGTTATATTGAATATATATAAAACAAAGAATATACCTGGTCTTATGAGAGCCTTTTGAGAAAACTTAAATACTCTTTAAGAAGTAAAATGTTTTCTTTTAATTTAGATTGCCCTGAAAATTCCAACTGTCATCCAGATGGACCAGGTATTTTTTTTAATCTCAAATGTTTTTTTCTACTTTATATTGAAAGTTAAATTTTTTAACTTTACAATTTCTTCAATGTCTTTTTTTTCCTTATTAAGCTTTAACTAGATATTCTCTGACAACTACAATTTAGTTAATTTTAAGCATGAGAAATCAAAATTAACGTGCTTCCAAATGAAAGTTATGTTTATTATAAAATATATTATTGTTATTTTATTGGAATTCAATCTTGTTATGTTATGTTATTTTATTGGAGTTTAACCTTTTCCCTAAGTTTAGCTGTGAAAAATAACCTCGAATAGTTTTTTTTTTGAATCTGCTTCTTTACTCTTAAAAATTGCCTAACAAACTTAAACATTCTTTTTTTTACCCTCAAATGTTAAAGTCTTTAGATTATTGCATCTTGATCCTTTAATCTCTGTAATTGTAAGTGATTAATGTGATGTGCATTACTAAAATAGTAGATTATTGCTTATGCTTCATTTATAGGTCTTTTTGAATGTAATTGCGCTAAGGACTGGCACGATTATCGTTGTTTAAGAAAAGTATGAAGTGCAATCACAATTCCAAATATTTATTTTAAGATCTTTATGATGTGAATATAATAAAAATTAAAATTCAAAATTCAGTTTTTTACTTTATAAATTTGGTTTTACTGTCATTACAATCTCAAAAGTATAAAACATGTAAGCATGTTTGACTTTTTTTTACTTTTAAGGAGTTACAATTTTAATGTAAAAATTTTATTTTTTTAAGTAGCAAATATTTTTCAATTACAGCTAACAGTTGTATTTATAATATTTAAAAAATTAAAATTTCAACAAAGTAACTAGAATTTTTTTTTTTTTGTACAATTTAAAATGAAACTTTCTTTGCGCATTTTTATTTTATTTTTTACTTATTGTTTTCATATTCACCTAAAAATAGGCTTGAAATTTTTAGCAAGGTTTCCCTCTTACACAATGGATGGTTGGATTTTCTGTTGCAACTATATTAATATGCATTGTACTGCGTATATTGCAGATATTCTGCGTATACTGAATATACTGAGTATACTGCGTATACTCAGTATATTCATAACCATTTAATTCTGGAATATTTTTAAGATTTTATTGAATGTTATTTAAATTTTGTGAACTGTAGTGCTTTTTAAATTTAATATATATTTTTAATCGTTTTAATGGAAATAAACTATACTTAGTATTTATTTTGATATGATTTTTTGAAACTATACTTTAAAATATATATTTTTTTAATTTTGTTTCAGTAAATATTTGCAATTCAATTAACTGATATCTAATCACTTGTCGCAAGAAAAATAAGGTGTCGTCCATAATAAAGTATGTACGCTCATAGAGAGGAGGGTGTCTTCAATAGCGTAGGGTAGCGTATGAGTGGGGGGGAGGGGGGTAGGGGAGTCCAATTTAAAAGTTCGTACGCACAAATTTAAAAAAAATTCCTTATTAATGTTCGTTTTTCTAATTTATTAACAATTACTGGTTCACCCCCTTTAAATCTAATTTTTTATTTATAAAGGTTAAAAATGAAATTTACACTTTTTGATGATGAGTCAGCAAAGTTGTCTAAAATCTTTCCTTAGCTAAAACAATGATATCTCGAGTAAAATATGGACTAAATATTGTATTTTTGTCAAATGGTAGCTAAATATTTGTTCCAAAATAACTAAAATGGTAGCAATAAACGTGCAGAAATTGATTTATTGCCGGTGTCAGTCTGACTAACTACATTCAAACAAACTTATTTACACTTGCAACATTATAATTCTAGTTCCAGTCCATATAAAGAAGTTAATAAATATGCTGTAAAAATTTGAAGATTAGAGCTTTAACCAAACTAAAGATATTAACGTTTTCGCGAGAACAACATTAAAATAAGAAAGTATTTAAAAGAAAAAAACATAAGAACAAAGGGCTTTTTTTATAAAAAGTTACTAAAAACTGCCACTAGCATATGAGTTCACATTATCTCTCTCCTTTTCAATGTCTAAATAATCTTTTTTTATCAATCTTAACATGTTTTCTTCGTTTTTTATCATTAACAATCGATTTTCTTGACATATTTGATAATCGCTTTTTATCTCTTTTAAAAGCTCCTTTTTCAAAATAAACACCTCCAGAAATGCCAAGCATTTTAAAAATGCAGCTTGAAGAAGAAAGTTAATTTTTGTAATTTAAAATAGAAGAATAAACAGATATTTCAAGAATTTTTTTATCAGTAAAATCACTGCCATATTAAATTGTTAAAAGACTCACCGTAGTTCTGCATCATTTTATACTTTTCTCTGATAATGGCAAATTTTAGCTTTTCGATAATATAAACACTTTAGCTTTTCGATAATATATATATTTCGATATATACTCACCATAGGGTTTATTTTTAATAACATTAGAAAATGAACTTGAGTCATTATCTCCGAGGTACTTAGTTTATCTTATATTATACTCTTGTATGGACGACTGGAATATTTCTTGCGCTCCGGCAGCTTCCATTGACCATGCTGAGCCAAAACGATGTAGCTTGTGTGTAATGTCATAACAGCACGTAAATTTATTTCATATGTTTTGAACCAGAAACACTTCTATTTATAAATGGAGGTCAATAAAAATTTTATTTAAATTTACTTTCGAAGTTACAGTTTGAACATTATATAATAATTCCAATAAAAAATCCCATACGTATAGACTCATTATGAAAAACATTTAGCTTGCGATTACGGTCATTGCATGTAGAAAACTGTTCTAGTATATTTTTAATAATTCTAAAGTTACAAATAAAGAAAAAATTGTCAATATCAGAATTATAGTTTGTTGCATGACTACAGATACATCTTTTCTTAAGCTTTAATGCACTTATTTCTGAATGACTGCTACAACTATTTACTTCCTCTCCTCTCACTGTATACCTATTTTCATGATATTTTCTCTTTAAATTTCTAATTTTATTTCTTTTGTTTGCTATATCCAGATAGATATATTTTTAGTTAAAACATATCTGACAGGCAGGCAGTTCTTAGTTTTATAGGACTTTACTTAACCACTTCGGAAAAAGTACTGAAAACTCCAAAAATAACACATCGTTATAAAAATTAAAAAATTCCCCCGTGTATAAGACATAGCGATGTAACAATAACGGAAGAAAATATCATTAGGGCTATTTCGATACTAAAATTTAAAAAATCTCCTGACTCTTTTGGTATCTCAGCAGAACATTTGAAATACGCAAATTGTGATACTTTAACTAAATGGCTCATCAAATTTTTTAATTACTCTATAAACTATGGATGGACACTAATATCAATGTCGACGTCAATTATTGTACCCCTTGTTAAATCTTACAAAAAATCTTTAGATAGCCCAAGCAACTATCGCGGTATCAGCATTATACAAATCTTTACAAAAGTTCTAGAATACTTAATTTTAATTATTTGTCCGTATATTAGAGATACTCACCCTCTACAATTTGGATTCAGTACTAACTGTTCAACGTTACAAGCAGAATTTCTAATAAGCGAATCATTACAACAGCAACAATCCCCCTGTGTACTTATGCTCTTTAGATGCAGAAAAAGCTTTTGATAGCCGTAACTGGGATATCCGATTTGATAAATTTTATTTTGATAAAAAATTACCACTCTGTATAGTTAGCACTATCTCTTCGTTATATAACAATAGTAGTGCAACAGTCTTATATCAAGGTTGTAAATCAAACTCTTTTCTTCTAAGACAAGGAGTAAGACAAGCATCGTTTCTTTCGCCTCCCTTTATAACCTTTACACTGAAAGTCTTCTCGAAAATATTAAAAATCAAGATATTGTCGGCACATCTATATATGGTCACTTTACTGGTGTGGTAGCAAATGTAGATGATATTATACTTTTAGGCTTTACCCTCTCTGGTCTCAAAAAGCTTATAAAAACATGCAACATTTACTGTAATATTAATTGTATTAAACTAAATACCGAAAAAACTGAGTTCTTGATTTCAGGTAGAGCACAAATACAATCCAATGCGATAACGATTTCTAGTAATAAAAAAAATCATCAGAATAAACTTCGATATTTGGGATTCACATGGGATACTGAACATTCAATATTTGCTTCACTCAGTCATACAAATGATGATGAAAAAATCTCAAACTTTAGAGCTGTCATTCAAACTCTTACTCAATCTGGAATCCGATTCGCCCACCCAAATTTTATTTCCTATATATATAAATCATTAGCAGTCCCTACATTAGCTTATGGCATGAAGTTATGTGGAAATAATTCTGCTTTGATCAAAAAGCTAGATTTAATTGGAAGGAGTGCGCTAAAGTCGTTTTTGAATGTTTTAAAACACAGTAGGAACTATGCGGGTTCTATATTCGGAATCCAGGAAATTTTGGAAAGTATTAGACAAAACAAATTAAACTGTTCCTTCGTCTTCTGAATAATAGATCAACTGCAGACATTATCTGTTGACAGCTGGAACGCCCATTGTTTCAACATTCGTTTGTTGATGATGTCTAGAATTTATGCCGTTTTCAGATGTTAGATTTTAAAAATTTGATTCAAAATAAAAAGAAGGTAAAAATTAAACCTTCCAAAAGTGAAATACCCTCCGATGTTGAACAAACATTGAAATATGCGACAGAGTACTTAAAGAAAAAATTCTGAAGTAAAAATAACCGCAAGTTACTTTCTTATCTTTCTTTTTACCTTAAAAATTACATTTGGTGTTAAATAAAATTAAATAATAAAAATCATAAAAATGCCTTTTTAAAGCTTTTTTGCAAAAAATCTTTCTTTCTTAAAAGTTATAAATCCTAACTTTAAAGAAAAATAAAATATTAAAGAAAAAAAATAAGGGTACGACTCCCCTTGCCCAGGAAACAAATTTAATATGCATGTTCATCGGGACAACACAAATGCTGTCAAGATAAAGTAAAATCAAAGTAAAGTCTGAAAGATAAAGTAAAACCAAACAAAAAAAGAGATTTAAAAAAAATGGAGTTTTCCAGTTGGCTCTGAAAACAATTTTAAGATGTACTTTTATTAAGTTTACACAAATGCTGGAAGTTTCAGAGCTCTAGCTAGTCTAGAAGGTAGTGAAAAATTATTCGCAAGATTCCGGGACAACTGATAGCTTACAATCAACTTGTGAAGTCAAACTAACGTTTAAAAAAAAATTACGATTTATTCTAAAGCACTTTTTAAATTGAATAAGATTTAGTTTTTCAAATCATTCTTATGCGGGTTGGGCATCAACGCAACAAAAAGGAGGTTATAGTAGTATAAAAAGGGCATTCCAGAACATAACTTTTTCAACCATATACCTATCTATATTCTTATATCATATTTGACTACAAACTCATCTATATTCTCGTAAGTCATTTCAATCATTATACTATCTGCAAAATTCTTAATTCATTTCAGTTATTGTCCTAATTGTCCTATTGTCCTAATTGATCTATTGTCCTAACTATAATTTACGAGCTAAAATAAAATAATTGTAGTATAACAACCATAATATATTAGTATGTTATGGTACAAACTATAAACTCTGAGCTAATTAAATTTTTGTAATTTTGTAAATTTTTATAAATCAATTTTTTAGACTTATCAATTCTTTCTTATCATCCCATGAGTTGAACGAATCAGGATACCCATACCACTTTACTAATGATTTGTTTTTGAGTTTACGAATAACTATTTCAATCCTAAATATGATTTCATCAGTTTTTTGTTCATCTTGTTCATAAAAAGTACCTTGTATTTCTTCACTATTATCGTCAGTTATTTTATACGTTGGTGGATCTGTGAACTGAACCTGTGACACTGTAAAAACTTCTTCAGTCCATCTCGGTGTGTATCCTTTTTCAAACATTCCTTTCTTTTTAGTTATCCTAACTTAATCATCACCAATTGAAAACTTTGGTTTCACAGACTCTGATCGTGCATTTCCATTTAGATTTAACCAAACAATATTTTCATTCTTTTTATTGCTAGCTTTAACTGGTGTCATTTTAATTGAAGAATACTTTGTGTTGTTGTATTTATTTACCATTTCATCTAAAACGTTAATATATTTTCTAGTAGAATTAGCTGAAAAGTACTTGAACATTTTATCTTTCATTGTTCTATTCTAACGTTCAACTACACAACTATTTTCTTCACTTTCAGTTGAATATAACTCAACACCTAGCGCTTTAACATGCTTATTATAAAATTCTAAGCCTTTATCTACCCACTTTTTTTGACAGTAGAAGTTAATCGTTCATCTAAATTAGTGCCAGGACCTGCAAAGTTCATACCGGGTAAATGCATTTCACCTGGAAACTTCGACCATGGTAGTTTTATTTTATTTGTTGCTGAATTAATCGAACTCACTAAATCTCCTCCTGATTTTGAGGATACAAATTGAGTTTTTGTTTTTCCGCAAATAGCGCAAGTTCCACGTTGCATATTTCTATTGTTTTTACTCACGACATTTTGCAAGTTTAGTGTATTTGTTTTGTTTCTACATTTAACGCAGTACATTTTTATATATAGAAAAAATGATATATAGCATTTTTATATATAAAAATGAAAATCTTAATTATATAAAAATGGATATTATAGATTTGTCATGGAACGCGAATAACAAAAAGAGAAATAATAATTAGTTGTTTCCTTAGAGTATAAGAGGAATTATTGTTGGAAAGTCGGGATGTGGAAAAACTACTTTATTATTGAATTTACTTTTGAGACCTGGTTTTTTTTTGTTTTTTTTTTAAACATATTCGCTTCCAACGAGGCTGCAAGCAGCCACTAATTAAAGTTGGAAGTTACTGAAAAAGAAAAGATGAAGATTGTAGAGCAAGATTACGATTGACGGACGACTTAAAGGATTGCAAATTATATGAATCAGGAAAACAAGATGAAGGAAGCGATTTCCAAAGAGCTGATGTTCGAGGAAAAAACTAGACGAATAAGCGTTTTTGGAGCACTAAGGAACAGTCACAGATAAAAGGATGACACTTAATTGAATGACGAGTAACAAGAGAATGAATTTTAGTAGATGGCACAAGACACGCTAGCTCTTTAGAGCAGTGCCCATTATAGTTTTTGTAGAAAAGAGAAAGAGAAGCAACATTACGACGATGTGACAATGGTTGGAGGTTGGCAGAGCAGGTCCAACTTTGTTTACAATGTGTTTTTGCACCTTGTCTGAAAGAGAAAGGGCATCATTAGAAGAACCGCCCCAGATATGGCAACAGTATTCCATACAAGACCGGATTTGAGATTTATAGAGATAGGATAAGAATCCGAAGTACAAAAGTGACGAGCTCGATAAAGAGATGTAACCTTAACAGATGCTAATTTTGCAAATGATTTGATATATGGTTTCCAAGAATTGTCGGAAGTAAGAGTTAATCCTAGAAGATGAAGATTAGATGACTTATTGAGTACATCACTGTTCATAAATATAGGAAGATCTAACTTAATACGATAACAATCGGCTAAAAAAAATTGAGTTTTATCTGCATTGAAGTTCACCAGCCACTGTGAGCCCCATGCTGTAGCAGAAGTGAGATCCTTTTCAAGCTCAAATGCCCCCTCCAAGCAATCAGAGAGTGTTGGCTTCTAATCACTACAAGAATAAATGGTAGTATCATCAGCAACTAATGCCACCTTCGATGTGAGAATATCTGGAAGATCGTTAATGTAAATTAAAAAGAGTATAGGGCCAAGGTTAGAACCTTGAGGAACCCCTAAAGTTACACAATAAGAAGAAGAGTGCTGTCCATCGAGGACAACTTTTATACTACGATTGGAAAGGAAGGATTCAATAATCTTAAAGATGTTGCTAGATACACCATAAGAAGAAAGCTTATGGAGAAGACCAGCATGCCAAACTTTATCAAAAGCTTTTGAAATGTCAAGAGCAATAGCCTTAACCTCTCCACCTTTATCTAATACACGATAAAACCTATCAGTTATTACTGTTAGTAAATCAGCTGTAGAACGAGAAGATCGAAATCCATATTGATGGTCAGAAAGTAAGTTATTAGATTCTAGATGAGAAACTAAGTGTTTGTTAATTAAAGACTCAAAAACCTTTCTTATGATAGGAAGAAGACTAATGGGACGGCAGTTAGACGCATCAGATCGCTCTCCAGAATTTTTGGTTGGTTAGAATAAAATAATTTACAAGGTTTTGGAAAATCTCTTTTTCAACCAGAATACAAAATATTAAAACAATCTTTTGAAAAAAAATTACCAAAAGAAATTATTCTTGAATTATTTAAGCTACAAGACAAAACAGAGAAATTAAATGCAAACCTTGAGCTTATAATTGAAGACATTTCAAAAAATTTTAATGAGAAAATAGATATGGAGTGCAAGTTTTAAGAAACAGCTGAAGATGTACCAGATCCTCAAGATCTTGATATTCATAAGAATAATTTGATGATATTTGATGATTTACAATTAACAAAGCAAAATAAGTGTGAAAAGTATTATACAAGAGGAAGGCATTTCATATATTAATTCTTCAAACAACAATTTTAGATATAGCGCAACTTGGAAGGATATAAACATTCCAGGTGGATGTTATGAAATTAATGAAATAAATAAATATATCCTATTGATTATGACAGGAAAACGGTAATACAAGTTCAGGAGTTGCAAATATTACAATTGAAGGAAATAATAATACATTAAGATCAGCTTTAAATATTTCAGCTGGTTATAAAGTTGATTTTACAACTTCAAACTCAATTAGAACTATTTTTGGTTTTGACAGTGGAATATATTCAGCAGGCTACAATATATCAACTAATATAATAAACATATTAAATGTTAATAGCATACGAGTAACAAGTGATATAATAGGATCATCGTATGTAAATGGAGGATCTAAAAACGTTACATATTCATTTTCCCTAACTGTAGGTCCTGAATATAAAATTGTTCAAGAGCCGTATAACTTAATTTATTTACCAGTAACACTAAAATAAATATCATACATGGACAATAGAGTGGTCGATCAAGATGGAAATCTTTTGAATTTACGAGGAGAAGAATTGTCTATTTCATTTCATATAAAAGGAAAATAATTTTTTATATTGTATATAAAAATGAGTAAATATACTAAAATTAAAATAAATGTTTCGCAAGGGCAATTAGAAAAACTTAAAAAAGCAATTGAGATGGTTATGGAGCTAGTATTAAGTTATCACATTCAGATCTAAATGGTGAGCATGTATTAGCTGTAACAGCTTATCAATTGAATAGAATTAAAAGAGCATATGAAAAAGGTAAAGGCTTAATATTTACTCTAAGTAATGCACAACTAGCTCACAATTCTCAAATAGAGGGAGGATTTATTGGTGCACTATTACCTTTCCTTGGTACAGCTGGTAAATATTTATTATCAAGCGTTGCTCCAGCTCTTGCAACAGTTTAATTTACAGGAGTAGGTTCAGCAGCTGGATCCGCTATGGTTGATAAAATTGCTGGAAGGGGAATTGTGTACTTAAAAAAAGAATGGAAAAGGAGTTAAAATGGCAGCTGCAGGAAATGGTTTATACTTGAGACCATGGAATAAAGGAGGTTCTGCAGGTGATGGATTGTAATTACGTAGTGGAAATGGATATACATCAACAGGATCAGGTTTATTATTAGGACCAAGTTCATCATTTGCTAATACTCCATTTTTGAATATGATTCTGTCATTTCTCGAAATTTTTTTATATAGTATATAAAAAGAAATGTCAAGAAATATTCCGCCATTACACAAATTTATAAACAAATATATACCAGATGAACCTCTAAAAATACTTCTTCATTCTAAAGTACACAAAGATTTGGAGCACCCTTCAGTATTAATAACAAAGAAAAATATGAAATATTTGCGCAACACGACATCACAATAAAATCTCTATCGCATCAATATATTCTTTTAAAGTTTGGTGTAGTAGTTAATGAAGGTGTTGCGTTAGTTTTATTAAAAAAAGAACTTAATTTTAAAATGTTAAGTTTACAAAATTCTGTAATAGAGACTGTTTATGATATTGTAGTAAATGTTGTTAATAATTCCGATTCTGATCTAATGATTAAAAAAGGAGATTTTATGTTTTGTGAATTTATTGTGAATATTTTTTTTTAAATAATTTAAAAAAAATTATTTTTACTTGAAATGGAGTTTAATTGCAAAAAGCTGTGTAATAATATTTATTCAGATATACCAAATGCACAGAGTGCAAATGATAATAAAACTTTCGATAAAATATATCCAAATCATCTAAGTGCACCTGATGAAGAAAATAAGATTATTAGTGCACATATATATCGCCTAAACACAATTAGTGAGATTCAAAAAGAAATAGAGAGTGAGAGAGAAAAGAGAAATATGTTAAGTAAAATAGAGCTGAAAAAATAATTTCAGCAATTGATAGTTCATTACTAGCAAGCACTATGGTACTTGAAACTATTGGAATTGGATTTTTAGCAACAATAATTGCAGTATCAGTAGCTATTGCATGTGAAGGTGCAGCATTAAAAGCAGGTGTTTTATCATTAATAGGAGGGCAAGTTAATAAAAAAATTAAATTTAAAAGCAGAAAAGCATGAAAAGGTTAAAGTACTTGCTGATTCAAAAACTAAATATTTTTCAAAACTATATTTCTAAAGCTTCAGTAGATGAAAGTATAGATGACAATGAATTTAAACTAATACTTAGTGAACTTGAAAAATTTAAAGCAATGCTTGAGCAAATTAGAACAAATTCAAAAGAATTAATTAATAAAAAAACTAAAGAATCATTAATTAAACAAGGAAGAGATGAAGCAATTAATATACTCAAAAGCAGATTTAGTAAAAATGTAAATGTCAAAACACAAAATAATGAATTAAAATAAAACGTAAAACGAATGTTGTGTTTTTTTATATTTCTTATGAACAAGTAAAATGTCATTTCTAAAAATTGAAGATCCTAAAAAAGAGACAAAGTTGTCAAAGAATTCTTAGATACTAAAAAAAGAATACAGCAGAATAATTTATATGAAAAGATGGGTGAAACTAATTTACAGTCAGACAGAAAAATTGTACAAGCCATTAATTGATAGTCAAGATGGAATAAAAGAAAATATATATAAATTGCAAGATCAAGCTAATAAATTTGCACTCACTTTTACAAACTTTTATCCTGAAACAAATAGAGAGATAATGATAACTGATTCTAAAAAATTATTGCCTTTTCATGAGAAAATAAAGATATGAGGATAGGAAAAATTGAAGCAAGTTATCTAAAAATGTATGCTTCTAGTAAAAAATCTACAGCAACTATATTTTGGATACGTAATGATGTTTACTTTATATTGGAAAAAAACCAATACATATTAGTGGTGATAATGTAACTATTGATAATGAAACATATTATTGTACTCCTGGTCTTTGGGAGTTGTTAACAAAGTTTGAACCTGATAAGGGAATATATAACGAAGTTGACCTTAAAAAATATCGAAATATATTAATACAAACAGATGGAATTACTACTGAAAACTCATACAAACCAAAGTCGTCTCGTAGTGGAAAATACAGAGAAATAATAGCCCCTATTTGGAGAGATATAAAGAAAAATGAGAAGCGTGAATCAAAAGGAACAGGAGTAGGGACAAAAATACAAAGTATAATTCTTCCTAACAACCCTAATGCACCAATTAAAATACATGAATTACGTATAGCTGCATGGAAAGCAGGTAACACTGGAGCGAAAAATGAAGCTATTGCAATTTGTGATGAATTACGTTTATTAATTGCTATTTGTGATGAATTACGACAAGGTATAATAAAACTACGACAAGGTATAATAAAAACTTACGACAAGGTATAATAAAAACTAATTGCAATTTGTGATGAATTACGACAAGGTATAATAAAAAGTTCATAGTATAAATTAATACAAAATAATTTATAATATATCAGTGTATATAAAAAAGTATATATAGTTCATAAAAATGCTATTTGTTCATAATAAAAGATATATAAAGAAAGACGCTATTGGAGGAAGTGGTATATTCGAAAGTACAAGAGATTTATTTAAACGAAAAAAAGCGTCAAATGTAACAAGAGTATCATCAGCTATGTTGAAGAAGATGGCCGCAACTGAAAGAAAAAACTGCAATAACTGCTGATAAATCAGCAGGAAAAGAACTATCAACATCAGCGATAGAAGCTGCTAGAAATGCTTCAGTTGAAAAAGAAAAACAGATAATTGATAAAGCATCTTAAAAATTGTTTCACAACCTATTATTAATAAAAAAATTGATGAAATAATTTCAAATTTGGTTGGATCTGAAAGATCTAATAATAATAGATCTGAAAGATCTAATAATAATGGATCTGAAAGATCTAAAAAAAATAATGCAGATGATATAACAACAAATACAAATAAATAAATGATGGGTTCTTCAATAAGATCAGCAAAAAAAGTATCAAATGAAATTGCTATAAGAACAGAAGATCTAGTTAAAAAAAGGACGCGGCTTTCGACTTGCGAAGTAGACTTGCGTAGTAGACTTGCTAAATTTTTTATATAGTTTTTAAGAATTGTCAATCAAAAAAATTTTTTTTTAAATTGTATGTAAAAAAAACAAAATGACAACTTCCGATGTATTGAATTTTACAGAAATGCCAATTGTAGATAATGGAATTCAGAGATTTGAATTCCATGAATATGAGCCAGAGGCTCGTAAAAATCTAAATAGTGCTGGAGAAATAAGAATCAACATTGAGCAACAAGATTTGTTCACACTTCCATCTGAAGCTTATCTTTTATTTGAAGGACAACTTGTTAAACTTGCTGATGGAACAGCTTATGCTAATACAGATACAGTGACGCTTACAAATAATGGTATTATGCATTTATTCAGTCAAATATCATACCAATTATCAAACCAAGATATAGAAACTATTTATAACCCAGGACAAGCAACTACAATGTTAAGAATGCTTAAATACCCGAATGACTTTCAATTAGTGCAAGGATTAAATCAATTGTGGTATAAAGATAATACAACAACAGCAGTACTTGCTGATAACCCAGGGTTATCAATAAGACAATCATACATAATTCAGAAACCAACTACAAAAGGAACATTTTCAATTTGCGTACCTTTAAGACACATTTTTGGATTCTGTGATGATTACGACAAAGTTATTTATGGGTTTAAACATACAATAACTCTTGTAAGAAAAAGTAATGATGACGCAATTTTTAAGCTTGCTGCTGTAGATTTAATAAAAGTTAATCTTAATAAAATATCATTGTTTATACCATATGTGATCCCATCAGATGTAGAAAGGATTAGTCTTTATAAATATATAGAATCAAAAGTGACACTTCCAGTAAGTTTTCGTCAGCGTTAGTGTGATACTATAGTTGTTCCACAATCTACTTCATTTTCTTGAAAATTGAGCGTAAAAGCATCTCCTAAAAGACCAAGATACATGATTGTTGGATTTCAAACAAGTAAGAGTGGGGACCAAAATGCTAATGCTTCAATATTTGATCATTGCGACTTAAAAAATATATACATACATGCTTAATCAAGAAAGATATCCTGCTGTTGATTATAATTTGTCATTCCCAAATCTGCTATTTTCAAGAGCATATAGAGATTCAGCTGTGTTTAATGAAAAAATTTATGGAATGAATGAATTGATCACATACAGCAATATAACTCCTACTGATTATAAAGACTTATACCCACTTTTTGTTTTTGATGTTAGTAAACAATCAGAAAGATTAAAATCATCAACACTAGATGTACAAATTAAAGCAACATTTAATACAGCTGTTCCAGCAAGTACTTATGCATATGCTGTTGTAATGTCTGATAGAATGATAGAATTTCAATCAGACGGGAATAAAATGAATGTTGCTTATTAAATTTTTTGTAAATTCAATTTTTTTGAAAATTAATAAAAAAATTTTTCTTTATATAATAAAAGAATGAAATATACAAAGAAAAGTTTAAAAAATTTATTAGAAGAAAATAGCATTTCAAAAACATCTAAAAAAGAAGTCATTATTAAATTAACTAACATCGAAATAGGAGAAATTAAACTATATAAAACATTATATAGTGCTCTGTGTGAAACTAAACATGGATGGAGTATCTTGAAATACGTGATGGAAAAGTTGATAATGGATTTAAGATTGAAATATTAAATTCTGAAAAATTAAAAAAATAAAATCTTGTCATATAAAAAATGGAAAATATACTAGATGAACTTATTCCAGATATAACATCTTCAGAAATTTTAACTCCTACACCTTTTATATATAGAACATTGAGAATTACAAAAGAGAAAGAGATTGAAAAATATCGAAATATTACTTATTATTGTAAAATACGAGAATGGGGATGTATTTAAAAATCAGAATATAAAAAATAAAAGATGCTTTAAAAATATTTACATGTGCTTTGTAAATATTTTTAATAATAAAAAATACGACAAGATTTTTTTATTTTGAAAAATCATTTAAAGAAAATGAAAATTAAAAAAAATTATCTTGCTGTATAAAAATGGAAAATAGAAATGTCAGAGAATTACAACAAAATAAATATTATTATAGAATGAGAAAAAGTGATCTCATAAGAGCGTTAGCGCACACAACTGTTGAGCGCACACAAACGCAATCTACATCAGTCGAACAGAGAATTAGATGATCCTATTCCAGATATATAATCTTCAACAATTTTGACTCCTACACCTTATATTGCAACAAATACATCAATATCTCGAAAAGAATCAAATAATTTTATTGCAAATTGGATTATGTCTTTTGTTCCTGATAAAATTAAAAAAACAGCTAATGAAAAGATTGAAGCATTAAAATCTAAAGTAGTAGTGTTGTATAATAAGTTTTAGAAAAACCCAATAAATTTTAAATTAAAGAAATCATTTGTTAAAAATGTGACAAAACAATTTACAGTTAAAGGGATAGAAAGTTACGATGCTTTATCTTTCATAAATGCTGCTAAAAATAGTGCTATTAAAGTACTAAAAGGAAATAAAAATTTTAAAGTTTATATAGTTCTCTATTGTGAAATAGAACGTACTGATATTAAAACAGGAGAAACTATAATCACATCTGCTCCATTCAGAATAAATAATCAAGTTGTATTAGAAACAACAGATTTAGATGAGTTTTATGAAATATCAAAGTAGAAAATTTTAGAATCATTATCATTATATCAACAAGCAGGATCAGGTTGGAGATTTGTTTTCTGTTGACAAGATGGATATAAATATTATTGAGTATAATCCTATTAAAGGTAAATCATATATTCCACTTGATAAAAATTTAGCAAATAAAAGTGCGATAATCAATATAAAAAATGAAGATAATCAATGTTATAAGTGGTGTATTACAAGAAAAAAAAAAAGATAATCAATGTTTTAAGTGGTGTATTACAAGAGCATTAAATCCAATAGATAATAATCCTCAAAGAGTAGATAAGGAGCTTAAAAATCAAGCAGAAAATATAAACTGGGATAAAATAGAATTTCCAGTATCATTAAATCAAATCAATGTCAATGTATAGGGTTATGAAAACTCAGAAGTTCATATTTTGCATGTATCAAAGAATAATGATAGCAAACATTTAATAGATTTACTATTAATCTCAAATGATGAAACTAATCATTACTGTTTAATAAAAAATTTAAGCAGATTACTTTCATCACAAACATCTAATAAACATTGCAAAAAACACTATTGTAGAAGTTGTTAGTTAGGATTTAATTAAGAAGAATCTTTATCTAATCTTAAATTGTATTGTGAAACACATGATTCAGTACGTATTGAACTTCCACCACCAAATTCAACAATGCAATTTACTAATCACAATAAATCAATGAGAGTTCCGTTTGTAGTATATGCTGACTTTGAAAGTGTTATCAAATAAATTGACACTTGTGAACCAAATCCGAATGAATCTTATACTAAACAATATCAAAAACATATTCCAAGTTCATTCTGTTATTATATTAAATGTTGTGATGAAAGTTTTTATCAAAGTAAATTAGTCACATTTACTGCAAGTAGTGAAACAGATGATGTTGCACAAATTTTTGTTGATAGCTTAGAAGAAGATATTAAGAAAATTTATGGTATGATTAAATTTCCAAAAAAGATAATATTTACTCCTGAAAACAAGCATGATTTTAATGCCGCAATATCATGTCACATTTGTTGAAAAAAACTTGGAAAAGATAAAGTACGTGACCATTGTCATATTACTGGAAAATATAGAGGTGCTGCTCATCAAAATTGTAATTTAAATTATAAAATTCCAAAATTCTTTTCAGTACTATTTTACAATTTATCTGGTTATGATTCTCACTTATTTGTAAAGAAATTATCAGGAGGAAAAATGAGTTGTATACCAAACAATGAAGAAAAGTATATTAGCTATTCTAGAGAAAGAAGGTAGGAAAGTTGAAGCTAAACGTGAACTTCGTTTCTAAGATGGTTATAGATTTATGCCTTCTAGTTTAGATGCTTTATCAAAGAATTTAAAAAAAGGTCAGTGCAAAAATATCGGAAAATTTTATTCATGTAGAAAATTAGATTTGTTACTAAGAAATGGTGTATACCCATATGATTGGGTTGATTCTATTAATAGATTTAATGAGACATAATTACCGCTAAAAGAATCATTCTTTTCAAAATTAAACGATGAAGGTATAAGTGATGATGATTACTCACATGCACAAAATGTATGGAATGAGTTTAATTGCAAAACATTTAGAGATTATCATGACTTGTACAATGTTTCAGATGTGCTTTTACTAGCTGGCGTCTTTGAAAGTTTTAGAGATGTTTGTATGAATTGTTATGAATTAGATCCTGCTTGGTATTATACATCACCAGGATTAGCTTGGGATGCAGCTTTGAAGAAAACAAAAATAAAATTAGAATTGCTAAGTGATTACGATATGATACTAATGATAAAGAAAGGTACAAGAGGTGGAATTAGTATGATATCAAATAGATTAGGAACTTCTAATAATAAGTGCATTGGTGATGAGTATGATCAAAGCAAACCATCAACATTCATCCAATATTTAGATGCTAATAATTTATATGGGTGGGCAATGAGTAAATCACTTCCAACACATGATTTTAAATGGATGGACAAAAATGAAATAGAAAAGTGGAAATCAATTCCATGTATACTAGATGTAGATTTAGATTACCCTGAATATACACGATGAACATAACGATTATCCACTTGCACCCGAAAGATTAAATATTGATAAAGTTGAAAAA
The DNA here is from genome assembly GCF_038396675.1 of Hydra vulgaris. Lineage (NCBI taxonomy): Eukaryota > Metazoa > Cnidaria > Hydrozoa > Anthoathecata > Hydridae > Hydra > Hydra vulgaris. The sequence continues at coordinate 70,728,523 of NC_088922.1, read as the reverse complement.
TTAGTTTCTAACTTGATTAATAAGAAAAAGTATATAGTACATTATGAAAATTTAAAACTATATGAAAGACTAGGATAAAAGAGTACTAAAATTCATAGGGGCATAAAGTTTGAAGAAAGAGCATGGCTAAATGAATACATTAAACTAAATACAAACCTTAGAACTAAAGCAACTAATGATTTTGAAAAAGACTTTTTTAAACTCATGAACAATTCAGTATTTGGAAAAACAATGGAGAATATTGAAAACAGAGTTGATATTAGATTACTAACAGACAGAAATGAAGCTATTAAATTAGCATCAAAACCAAATTTTAAAAGTAGAACAATATTAGATGAAATCTTAATCGCAATACATATGAAAAAAACAAAATTAAAATATGCTAAACCAATTTTCTTAGGAATGTGCATTTTAGATTTGAGCAAAACTCTAATGTACGAATTTCATTATGATTACATAGAGAAAAAATATGCTGATTGACCAAAACTATTATTCACAGATACATATTCTTTAGCATATGAAATTAAAACAGAAGACTTTTATGCTGATATTTCTAAAGATGTTGAAAGCAAATTTGATGCAAGTGAGTTTAACCCAAAGCACCCAGCAATTACTAATGTAAGTTGGTGTTAATAAGAAAGTAAAAGGAATTTTAAAGATGAGTCTGGAGGAGCACAAATTGAAGAGTTTGTAGGACTCAGATCAAAGTTGTATTCTTACAAATTACACGGAAAAGATAACAAAAAATGTGAAGGAGTAAAGAAAAATGTTGTTAAAAAGTATATAACACACGAAGATTACAAAGTTTGTTTATTAAATAAAAGAGATAATATTAGGAAAATGAATGTAATAAGATCATATTCACATGAAATTTACACAGAAGAGATCAATAAAATAGCAATAAGCGCAGAAGAGAAGATGGCATACACACATTAGCATATGGAGACTACAAACTAAAAGAAAATAATATATAGGACAAATAGGTCAAAGAGCCCAAAAATATAAATATATATAAATAAAAATGGAAAATACATTTATAAACTTATCAATGTTGAAGGAATAATTTTACCTAATGAACCACTTACAAATTTTTAATTGATCGAAGCAGCAAAAAAACTAAAAATAAAACATTTTAGAGGTGTATTTGCAAGAGATGAATTACCGAATTCTTATGGATCCAAAGGATCTAAAAATACACAAAGAAAAGAATGTGGAATATTAAATACAGGAGATTCAAGTACGCAGGGATTTCACTGAATTTGCTGGTATGAAGACGGAGATAAAAAACTAAGTTTTGACTCATATAGACTACTACTGCCAGTTGAAGTTGTTAATTATTTAAAAAGTCCTGTTTATTATAATAGTGATAGAGTTCAATTTGGAAATACCTCATTCTGTGGACGCTTGTGTTTATATGTTTTGAAAAAGCTTGATGAAGGATGTGATTTTCAGAATATTATTAATAATCTTTGGTAATTTTTTTAAAAAAATATAGTTAAAAAAGTTTTTTTTATATATAAAATGCCTGTTGATAAATTTGGACGCGACACTACTTCAGCTGTAGCTGTAGATGGTTTCACAATATCTCAAGCTACTAACTTGTTTATTAGGAGAGATGGACAAAATAATGTAGCTAGTAATATTATTATGAATTTTAATAAATTAATAAATGTAGCAGAACCTACTAACTCACAAGATGCTGCTACAAAAAATTATGTTGATAATAAAACACTTAATCTTAATGAATTAGGAATAATACCAAATTCGAATTTAACATGCCTTGGATTAAAATACTAGACTATTCCACCAAATACAGGTGCTGATGCAACAACAGTTTTTGTACAATCTTCTGGTCCTAGTATTTTCAGAAAACTATGGTTAGCATTCCAAGAATTAGATCCTAATAACAATGTTCCAGGTAATGTATTTCTTAGAATATATGCAGATCATACACTTTGCATAGGAGATTATTCTACTTCTACAGAGAGTGTTCGAGATAATAATATTCCTTTAAGCTGCGATTTATTATTTTCACCACTTGGTGGACCATTTTATGTAAACTCTTTACAAGGTTGTAATGTATATACAGTTAATGCATTTGGAGGATACTTTACACTTGATTTGCCATTTACTACTAGTCTAGTAGTTCAGTTATACAATAAAACTAGTCAAAACGTTACATATTGGATACAACCCCATATTACAATGACTACATCAATACCTCAATCATTGTTGCCTAGTAAATTATACTCAGAAACATTTAGATTTTGAACACAACTTATGGTAAAGAATATATATTATTAGACACTACAGACAATGCTGGTCTAGGTGTTTATTTTAAGTATATTAGAACGCATGTAATTGGATTATCTGGAAATTGGTGGGAATCTAGAGTACGCATTTATGAGGCATACAATTCTCCTGTAAATACTAACTCTGTTATACAACCTTGGACACCATATAACGGAAATAATTATACAGTATTTCAGGGATTTGATCAGAATAGTATATGTATATACTACTCATCTGGTTTAGAAGACTTTTATCTTTCTTCGTGGAATCGTGTTAATATTAATTCATTTAACAATGAATCATCTGGACTATTATATCAATCAAGTTTAGTAATTAGTTCTACAACTACTATCTTATTTTACAGAAATTTTACTGATTCTATGCCTAGTGTTCCTACTGGAAGAAGATTAGTAGTAACATTAAACTCTGGGAATGCACAAGTTGGACAATCTGGAAGTTTTGATGTAATAGGACATGCTTTCTTTTACGCGTAAGACCTCAATGAGCTTAGATTTCACTTAACTTGAAAAATTTATTATAGAATATATATTATAGAATATATATATATTAAGAATTATAACTTAACTTGAAAAATTTATAAAAAATTACAAAAAATAGCTCAGAGTTTATAGTTTCTAACCATAATATAATAATATATTATGTTTGTTATACTCCCATTATTTTATTTTGCCTCAAAAATTATGGTTAGAACAATAGGACAATTAGGACAATAGTTGAAATGAGTTAAGAATTTTATAGATAGTATAATGATTGAAATGACTTTCGAGAATATAGATAAGTTTATATTTAAATATGATGTGAGAATATAAATAGGTATATGGTTGAAAAAAATTTTTTCTGGAATGTCCTTTTTATGCTACTGGTTATGGTTGTGCCCACAACCTAATGTAGAAGAATTATAACATTTTATCTTGACGTTTTGACATCGAACAACATTGGATTAACACCATTCAAACGTTGCTTAACGTTATTCTAACGCTTATTAACGTTTGAGTAGATCTACTTAGCTGAAGGTTAACGTTCAATAAACAACAGGTTTTACAACAAAATGAGAAGAAATTGTTTAAAAACATCGATTTACAAAAACATTACAACGTGGTAGAGTAACTTCGTTCATTAAGAAATATTCCGAGGGAATTTTTACATAATAAATTTAAAAATAAAAAGTTAGTTATTCTCTTGTTGCTTGCTCTGTTAGAAAATAAAATTTATATACAGTGATTTATAAATTTTATTTTCTAAAATTAAATACAGTGAAAGTATTTAAAATAGTATTTTAAATACTTCCAGCACTGTATATATATATATATATATATATATATATATATATATATATATATATATATATATATATATATATATATATATATATATATGTATATATGTATATATATATATATATACATATATATATATATATATATATATATATATATATATATATATATATATATATATATATATACATATATATGTAGAATACTTTTTAAAGTTGTTTAAATATATATATATATATATATATATATATATATATATATATATATATATATATACATATATATGTAGAATACTTTTTAAAGTTGTTTAAATATATATATATATATATATATATATATATATATATATATATATATATATATATATATATATATATATATATATAAATGTAAATTATGTTAGTGTATTTTACAAATAGAGTGCTCAATGTTCTTAAAGAACAGAGCAATAATAAATAAGTAAAAAACACTTACCTAACTTTTTTCTTCAACTTGAAGTTTCACCATTGCTGGATCATCAGGAAGAGTTACTAAATCTCATAATAAATTTAATTTATAGAAAAAAGTATTTTACAGGAAGTTATAAATTATTATAAAAATAATTTTAATTACTATACTTTTTTGATTGACAGGATGCTACAGAAAGTAATTATTAAATTTTTTTGGAATGGGGATTGTTTAATTTGGTCATTTGTTTTTATAATTTTTTAAGAGGTATACATTTTCGTGCCTACATTTAGAAATTAATTCAGATTTTTTATTTAATAAATTTTCCTGATTTAAATGAGTAATTGTTTCAAATTTTTCTTGCAAACATAGCATACATTTTTTGGTAAAAAAAAAAGTAATCTAATTTCTTTTTAAAATGTAAACATTTATTCGCGTGTTTTCGTATAATGTAATTAGTTTTACCAAAATGAAATAAAATTATATATGGATTTCCTCATTTGTCGCAAAATGCGACTCAAGAGGAAACACATGTTGACAAAAAATATTTTAATTAACCAAATGTAATTGCGACGAAAAAAAGTCCGCCTCATCCAACGTTAACAATACGTTATAATTCCGATTTAAAAAAAATGTTAGTATAACCGAAGTTGTTATAACGTTGTAATTTGATGAAAAGAAACGTTAGTGTAACTAACGTTACCATAATGTTACAATTCCGATAAAAAATAACGTTAGTTTAACAAATGTTACCATAATGTTGTAATTCAGATGAGAAATAACGTTAGAGTAACTAACGTTACCACAATGTTGTAATTCGGATGAAAAAAAACGTTAGTGTAACCAACATTAATACAACGTTGTATTTCCGATGATAATTGGAGTTAGTGTTGCCGATGTTATTACAACGTTATTACAACGTTATAAAACAAACGTTACAAAACCACCGTTAGTACAACGTTGAAATTCTGATGAAAAATAACGTTAGTGAATATAACGTTATTACAACGTTAAATATAGTTGGTCGACGTCGTCCAACATAACCTATCCTAAATCCAACGTTGGTTGGACGCTGCGTGCCCACTGGGTATTATTTGAGAATTTGATATATTTGTAGAAGGCGTTTGCAATTCCATATCAGAAGATCTTATGTATGATTACTGAAAGAATTAAATTAAATACTTAAAAAAAAATTTGGGGAAGACCTTTTAGGGGAAATGCTTTTTCAATTCGTAAAAATTTACTGCTGCCTCTTAAAGTAATACACGAGGATTAACACATTCTTGCAATAAGTGGTTCATATGGCAACAGTGTTTTATTTTTATCTTACTTCATGTAGAAATACTTCTGAATCCTTAGAAAAATACATGTCTCAACTTAGTTTGATTACCTTCATCATTAACACATATGAAGATGAAGGAGAATGTATAATTGCCGGCGATTTCCAATCATTTCTGGAAAATATATATGATCCAGAAGCCCGAAACAATAAAACACGAAATAACTTTTCTAAAAATTTAACCAATTTTCTCGAATTAAATGAGCTATCATTTTTGGATATGATTAATGGCACTGGTCCTACCTATACTTATAAACATAAAACGCTGTTTAAATCATCTTACATTGATCACATTGCAGTCTTAAAAGAATCATCAATACGCTTTACTGACTGCCATGTTATTCCTTCTTCACTTCTAAACATGAGTGATCACTTACCCATCATTATGAATATTAATTTTCAAAATAAAAGTCTATTGCCTAGTCTATCTTCAAAATAAAAGTCTACAGCAGATCGCAGTAATACATTTCATTTAATAAATACAAGCGAGCTCGTAAAAATTTCCGCAAAATTGTTAAAACAGCTCATAACTTAAAAATCAATAAAATCACCAAAAATATTGAATACCTTCAAAAAAGTAATCCATAAAAGTTTTGTAACAATATCCAAAAAGTTTAATCAAATCCAAACACTCGTATTTTCACTATTATTAAAAAATAAGACAAAAAAACAATTGTAAAAGAATTTAGAAAAAAACTTTAGCACTATTCTCAACACTCCTACAACAACCACCACAACTCCTACATCAACTCCTACACAACTCCTATAACAACCTACACAACTCCTACAACAACCAAACTCCTACTCCTACACAACTCCTACACAACCACACTCCTACTCGTACACAACTCCTACAACAACAACAACACTCCTACAACAACACTCCTACAACAACAACTCCTACAACAACCAACAACAATTACAAACACCGTATATGATAACTCATCATTGAGCCTAATAAAATGCTCGTATTAACTTCCAACATCGAAACTTTTTAAGCTTACATCTATTAGATCACGTGGTTCTGCAGAATTACTATATAAAATCTTAAATACTCTTATAACAACAACCTACTTTCATGGCTTTCAAAGTTTTATAACAATATCTTCAATTATGGAGCGGTGCCGGAGTACCTATCAACATTTATAACTGCCTCAATAGTAAAATCCTATAAAAAATCTCTTGATAATTTCAATATTTTTTGCGGAATTAGTATCATGCCTATTTTGACAAAGCTCTTTGAATATATTATTAGGGAAAAATGTCCGGGAATATCAAATAGCCACTCTCATCAATTTGGCTTCAAGCACAATAGTTTTACTCTTCATGCAGAGTTCCTTTTAAGTGAAACAATAAAATGTTACAATAATAATAACTCATTAAAATATATTTGTAGTTTAGTTGCAAATAAGTCGATAGCTGTAACTGGGATTTGTTGTTTGAAAAACTTTATTACAGCAAAAAGTTACCGCTCTCAGTAGTTCGTTCACTACAATCACTATATTTAACGGGTACTGCTAATATATCGTACCTTGTGTATAAATCAAATCATATACATTTGTCTCAAGGCGAGCGACAAGGATCAATTTCAACACCACATTTATATAACATATACACTCAAAGCGTATTAAATCAAGTTGTTTCAGATTGCAAACTTGGAACAACAGTAAGTGGTGTCTACACTGGTATTATTACCTATACAGACGATATTATCTTACAAAGTCCTACTCTTTCTGGTCTACAAAAATTGGTTAATAAAGTTCAGTCACAATGCCAAAAGCTATATATTAAACTAAACACCAAAAAAACCGAAATTTTTATATCCGGTAAAAGTTCATTTACAAAAAACACGATTCAAATAAACGGCTCTCCCCTACACCTCATTAATAATGAAACACCTCGGATTCCTATGGAATAATCAAAATCATACTCAAAATACAGCAACACTTCAAATAGCAAATATAAACGAAGGTATTATTCAGTTTCAATTAATCTCCAGAGCTCTTAAAAAATCTGGTATTTGTTTTTGTCAGCTATTAATTATAGTACATTTGTTCAAATCTCCGGCTGTGCCGAATCTATTATATCTATTTTACAGCTTAGAAATTTACTGCTATAATAATTCACTTCTTAATAAATTTGACGCTGTTGGAAGGTCAGCATAAAAATTCCTCTTTTCTATATCAAAGTACAGCAAAAACTACTTGCATCGTTTCTTTAAAATAGATAATATATCTACCATTCTTATTCGAAAAAAATTAAATCTGTTTATCAGACTACTGAACAATCCGACTAGTAGTTCCTTGATTTTGACTCAGATATCTGATGTTTCAAAAGATAACCTATTTATGTGCATATAAAAATGTGCAATCAACTTGAGCTTTACTTCGCCCAGTCTTTGATAGAAGGAATTAAAATAACGATTAAACGTCGCTATGACGACGTAGGAGACAATATAGCGGCAATTTTGAACCATTCCTTTGAGTTTTGGAATATCAGAGAACAAATATTAATATTTACGAATTTGATGTAGAAAAATATTCCAAAAAGACTTTATCATGGAAGTATAAATTATTAGTTTTATAAACTTGTTTTATACTGCTTGTTTTACCTGTAATTTGGTAATGAAAAGAATAAATAAATGATAACAACATAAAAAAGTTTTTAATGACGATTTATTTCGAAACGGTACAATTCCTTTAATTAACAGACCAACAAGAGTAACAACAAAACGGTAGCTACACATTATTATAACAACTAATATTTTTAATGAATCTAATAAAAAAGTATTATTCAAACTGACAACTCCTAACTATTTCACTATTTTTTTTTTTTTTTTAAATAAATATTGTCTCTAAAATGTTACCACAATAAAAACAAATTTTCACAAAACCCATTTTAATGAATCAAATTTGAAAACATTTAACTATCAATTATTCTTAATTAGTTGGAAAAATATTGATTTTAAAAGTGATGCAAACGTTAGGGTGTCCCATTTCCGCATTTTTTTAAATTTTGAGTTTAACTTTTTATGTGAGGAGGCATTTTTTCAACATTTTTCAAGATTTCACTATCGGTTTTTCAAAATTCATTCAAGAACTTTTAGTATGTTATTTTTCATTAAGTAACGTTTTAAATTCTCTCTGCATTTTGTAGATCTGTCAGCAAGAATGCAAGTGTAGTAAAAATATAAATAAATACCAATTAACTCAATTTAAAAAAATGTAGCGACTGATTGGAAAATTACTCGTTAACTTAATTTATTAAGATAACAAATATACTAAAGTTAAGACACTACACACTTACGAATAAAATGTACTAATAAACTAATATACTAAAGATACCACACACCTATGAATAAAATGTACAAACCAACATTTTCAAAAAACTTATCTAAAAGCAAATAAAACTCTATTTTAATTGCTTTTAAATTTCCCTGGGAAATTCTTTGAGAAATTTCCATAAAAAAACCTTTTCTGTATATATCTTGCCATATCAAAAATACTATTAACTTATTACTCTATGAAAACTCTATTATGGTATCGTAATGTTAACAACTGTTAATTTTACCCGAGTTTATTGTCTTTTTTTAAACAAGTGTACAATTCAGAACATTTAGCAGTAGTACTGTATTACTTTAGTTTTTAAATTTTCAAATATTTAAGTGTACTAGTTGAAAAATTAAAAAGTTTAGAGTAAGAAAAACTTTATGCACAAGAAAAAATTATCAAGACAACTTTGTTGGATATGGTCTCAAAAAAGTTTAGCTGTTGGTTCAAAACTTCCACTAAAAGTTGGTCTTTTTTAAGAAGATATTTACACCTCCGAGAAGTTGGCAATATTAGTGAAAAAGAACCTTCTTCGACCCGTGATGTTTTTAACACAATTTTAATTGAGCCTAAAAAGATTTGGGGGAGAACAAGAATTCCAATCAAGCCAGATAGTAAATGTCATGACAACTTCTTAAAAGTGTTTGTTGAATAGAAAAGTATAAAGAAAATAGAAAAAAAAATGCGCAGCGAAGACACGCCAAAAGTTCAGGACATCAATAAATCAGTTGGTTGATATTTCAGCATCTAAAGTCTACGAAATATTACGGTGATCTCGAATTTTAACTAGAAAAGAGGAGTGGCTGTTGTTACAAAATTAGTTGAAATATCCATACATAAATGAAATTACTTATTTAGTAATTCTACTTTGTCCGAGGTACACAATTTTTGATAAGTTTTTTTTCAAGGTTGGCCACATGCTTGGTTGAGATACTAATTTACACCAAAGAGAGAGAAAAATGCATTATTCTATTGAACGTCTGGAACAGCAGAGAGCAGCGCATGATATTTTATCTAAAAGAAGACGAGATATTATTGTGAGTAAAGAAGTTAAAAAAGTTCTTGCGAAGATGATAAAAACACAAAAATCTTAAAAGATGACGAATTTTACCCCAAGTCAAGATCGTCAAAGATCGTCAGCCCTTATTTCTCAGTTGAATCCAAAGACGCTAACTAAATCGTTTACTGAATTTTCCGATCGCTTACATCTAAGCGTTAGGGGTACAATGACAATTGAAGCAAAAATAGGTAAAGCTGTTGGCGCTCCCCTTGAACAGTTTGCTATTTCAAATAAAGTATTTATCGTCAACAAAAGAAAAAACAAGAAAGTCAATTTCATCAATTAAAATAAAATTATGAATGCAGCCGTCCACTTCATCGAAGCCGTCACTTGAATAGCAAAAGCTTTTTTGCAAAGTCGAATTTCCATCATTGCACCAAATGTTGATTGTCACTGACATGCAGTGGTATCGCAAATTTGACAGTACAGCTGCGGATGCCGCCTTTTCATCATGTTACAGACATTTTTGGTATTTAACTCAACAGTTAATTGTCTTCATCTTGTTTGATGAATCTATTCCTGCAATCGAACGTTCTGCTGTAGCTTTGAAATTGTTTAGCATAAAAAAAACGAACTAATCAAGATGGAAAACCAATATTTTCACCAATAAAACTAAATAAAATTTCTGATTTTGTGTCGTTGATCGGGCCAGATTTCTGATTACTGTTTGATTTACTTAAAATGAAAGCTAATAAAGTGGATTGGTTGCAACTACCTTTTGAGCATTGGACAAAGATGAAAGACTATGTTAAAAAGTAGTCGAGTTTTTAGAAGTGGTTAATGACTGCGCTGAACGAGGAGTCAAGCTGATCTAAGACTTTAAAAACAAAGTCAAAGATCCAAAACAGTTACAATACGTACTTCGTATTATTGAGAATCATCGCAAACGGGTGTCTCTCATCGGGAAAAAGGAGAATTTAAGTAGCATACAATTCTTTTTACTATTGTTTTAGGCAATTTTGTACATTACTAACATATTTCTTCCCTGTGCAACCCATAAATATTTTTCTTTCAGCTCAGTTTTTTTTACCTGTAATACTTTACTTAATGAATAGTAACATACTAAAAGTTCTTGACCCAGCCACCATTGACAAACGGGTACCGTATGGTTTTTGTCTGGGCTTACGGGATAGGAATTTTGACGGGTAAATGTTTTGGTTTCCGAACGGGTCCCCTATGGTAAAAAAATCAAGCAAACTTACTTGATTGGGTTTTTTCTGGTTTTTATCAGGGCCGAAAGGTCTGATAAAAATCTGGGGATTTGACGGGTTTCACATAATGTTCCCAAAAGGTTTAAACTGATAATTTAAAAAATTATTACTAAACTTACTCGATGGTTGCCATTTATAATTTGTAATGTGCGCGAAATAAATTTAAAAATTCAACTTTTATGCATTATGTTTTTTGTATACATTATATTTACATTTTTACATTTTAACTAAAGATAAATTGTTTTTTCGGTGTATTTTTTCATTGTGAAACTCCATTAAAAAGATGTTGTTTTAGAATTTCATTTATTTATTACCGTTATAAAACGAATTTTTTTAATTTTTTTTTTATTATAAATTTACAAAGTTTAACATATTTTCCAGTAACTATTAAACAGTAGTAACTATTCCATTGAGACACTGTTTGCATTTTTAAATTATCAAAATTTAGTGTTTTGTTTCTGCTAGTGATGGTAATAACTGCTTAAAAAATTGGTTTAGTCAGAAAGATTCAAGAAGAGAAAACAGGCAAATGTTGTGATGGATAGGTCATATTTAAGGAATTTAATGTTTTTAAATCGTTTTTGTTGATCCACTCTTTTCCATTGATTTTTATATATTTTATTCAAGCAAAATGACTGATGTTAACAAAGTTTACCCACTGTCAGATATAAATATCAAGTGTTTACAAATAAATGCAAAAATGGCTTAATTGTTATGCATCAACTGCATAACAAAAAAATTTAAATCATTGATAATTTTTGACTTTGATTTAAAATTTTATGCTTGTAATATAATATCAATAATATCATAATATACATAATATATATAATACAATAATATCATAATATACATAATAATAACTTATACTTACAATACTTATACTTATAAATACTTATAATACTTACCTTATATTTACAATATTGATAAAATATTTATTGATTTAATCTTTTGCATTCAAAATTTAATTACAAAACTTATAATTAAAAATTTAACTTGATAGCTTTAACATAAATAACAATTACTAAAAAAAGATAATATAGATCATGACCATATGCTTATATAGATCATGACCATATGCTTATTTATTATAACTGAGTTATAATAAGTTAAACACTGTTTTTGTTTTCCATTACTTAATTTTAAAATGTTGGGATAAAAATATTAGGTTGCTAATTAAAGGAACAAAAATAGGTCCCATATGATTTGTATCTTATGCATATCTTGTATTTTACAGCATGTTTAAGAACATTTCTGTTTGTTGCACACTGACTGTTGACAATATTTTCATACTGATTTGAGTAAAAGTTACTTCAACAACCAGAATGTATTTTTGATAAATATTAGTAATGATAGGTTAGTAAATATAACTATAAAAATAATGGTATTAACTTATATTTATTAGAATTATTGAGAGGTTTATATATGATAAAATTGCATGAACTTTGGGGCCAAATATAATAATTAGAGTAAATATTATATTTGTTTATTACCACGATTAGAAAAATGTAAGAGAATATTTTTTTAATCTAAAGAATATTAGACAAAAGTCAATATTTTTTTAAGTACTTAAATATTATAAAAAACATGTATTATAAAAAAACACATATTAAAAAAAAAACGTGTATTATAAAATAAAAAAATTAGTATTAAGTATAAAAAAACACATGTATTATGATAAAATAATATTCATCAAAACAACTATGTTGTCTATAAAGTAGTTGTTGCAGCTGATATTTCAGCTTCAGCTTTAAACTCATCAGCTTCAATTTAAAGCTGAAGGTGATCAAATTAATTTAATCAGCTTGATAGCTAATAGTAAAGTAGAATAATACTTCATAAATATTATATATGAAAAAATATGTGGGAAATTATTCAATGAATATCTAAATAGTGATGCAGTTTTAAGAATACATGTAAAAAATTTTAAACAAAATTTGACGAAAGTTGTTGCTGTTTATAAAAGTTCATGTCAGATCATAGGCCTAGCACTCGCAATTTTGGGGGACCTAAAATTGGGTTTTTAGAGATTTGTTTGAAAAGTGATACCCAAAAACCTAATTCCATTTTTGATTATCTTAGATAATAGGTACTAGATTCTTGTTAATTTTTTGGTAGAGTTCAAAGTTTTTACAAAAGATGGTTTATCTATGAAAATATTGAGTATGAAATCAGTCTTGGTGTCATTATATGTGATGCCCCAGTTAGAGCATTTGTTAAGTTTATTAAGTTGCACAATGGTTATAACGGATGTGAGTGTTATGTTCAGAAAGGAATATGGTGTGGCAAGATAATACTCCCACATATTTCATCCGTTTTAAAGACTGATTCAAATTTTTGTCATAAAAAGCATGAACATCTTAGCGGTGTGTTAATTTGAATTAAATGTGTGTTTATTTGTGTGTTTAATTGAATTAAATTTTGACATGGTGACGAAGTTTCCTTTAGACTTTAAGCATCTAGTATGCTTAGGGGTAATGTGAAGATTCGTCTACTTAGGGTTGAATGGCACAAATGTTGTAAATTGTCTCAGATTACAGTTAATACTTTATCTGAATTATTGTTTCAAGAAAATTTTTCAAAAAAACCAAGGTCTTTATTAGATATTAAAAATAAAAAGCAACTGAACTTAGACTTTTTCAAATATACACTGATGTAGTTGTTTTAAATGGGTTGATTGAGCCAAAAATCTAGTTAAACTTTTTAGATCTTTCAGTTGCAGTTCTAATTTTATTTTAAAAAATATTGATTTTGCTTGTCAGTTGCTTATTTTGAAATTATTTTGTGCAGTCATTTATAGTAATGAACTTTATAGTAAGGATCAGACATATGTTAGTAGAACATATTAGTTTTTATTTTCAGACTTTTATTTCATTTTTTTATAAGGCTTTTTTTGCTTCAAAATTTTCAATTTTTGTAATCTCTTAACAAAGATAACTTTGATTGATTAAAGCTAATGAGCTGAAATGATTGAATAAAAATAATGAGCTGAAATGCATACTACATTTTATGGTAATACTCTGTCTTTTTTTAAAGTGTTTTTAGCACTTTTTAAAATTTTTTAAAACATCAATGACAAGCAGCGCTATTTTTACACAAACAAGTTATTATTATTATTTTTTTGAAACTGAAAGTGTAAGAGACAACCTGGCGTGTTTAAAATTTGAATTTTTTACTCGCTGAGAATAAAGCTTTTCAAGATTGTAGTTTGAAAATTTCGGATTCATTTTTCATTAGGTTATCTGTTTTTGGACCTCCTAAGTTAAAAAGTTCTAATTTTTCAATCTTTTAGTCTGTTTATAAAAAATTTTTGCTAAATTTTGATATAATATGCATAATTTTTTAAAAAAAATGCAGGCATAACACTTTAGGATCGTCCGATTACACAACGCCTAATTTAGCTAATAAACCAAACAGAAAGTATTACAAGTTTTCCCTCGCAGAGTATTTAATTCAAACCAAAGCGTTTTAAAATCAATAAAAATCATTACACAACGGAGCAAATAACTACTTCAATCTTATCAATTTATTTTGTCAAATTTAATAACTGTAATATTTAAATAATATTTTTTTTTTTTTTTTTTTTCTTTTGTCAAAGCACAAACATTGAGGTTATTAACCAAAGAATCTAAAATTGTGAAAAAATGGAGTTGAGAGAAATCGAGAAAAAACTCCGTTGGAGTCGAGAAAAAATTGGAGTTTGGATAATATTTTGTTATAAATTAAAAAATTAAACTCTTGTTGATAATTAAACATTGCTCTTATATATATATATTTTTTTTTTAAATTTTATATATTTCGATTTATAATTCATAATAAATTTTTAAAAAATTTATATTTTTGTATTTCATAGAATACTTAAATATTTTTTTAATCACAATTTTTTTAAGGAACAAGTTTTATCTAATAAATGGTTTTCACCGGCATCGGTTAGGAGGAAGGCGTGAATTTTCAGTTAAATGCTTATTCGTGATACTCTGTAATAAAGACTTCTTGGGGTACTACTAATTTAAAATTAAAAAAAAGTATTTCATTTCATCAGAAAGCGAACTACGAAACTTAGTGACAAATCTGGAAGATGAGGAGAAAACTCTTTCTGCTTCTGAGGAAGTTGCTTGAATTCTATGGATGGCTAGTTCAAATTTCAAAACTGCTTCTGATTTCACACCAGTTACTTCATATTTTTTTAACTGATCGGTGAAGGTCTTGACTTTTTTTGGCTTTTTAGCTGCTGATTGATTTTGATTCAAAACTTCTTGAATTCTGTCAAAAAAAGATGTCGATTGTGATGGTTCTCCTAGTTTGCTTTTAGCGCGATCATCTGATTTTGGTTGGAGACTATTTTCTTTTGTTGCAAATAGTTGATCAAATAATTTTGCAGTATAAACTTGAATATCTTTTTTGGAGGCGTAAAAAAATGTGTGGTTTTAATTTTTAAAAAAATCAGGATTGTACCAATAACGACTCAATGATACCAACAATAATTTTACGATTTTTGTATCTGTAGATTAACGCCTCTGCAAAATTAGAACTGATGTTAGTTTCTACAACCTTCAATTTCCTTACTAATGTTTCCATAACAATGTCACACCCCAAAATGTTGTATTTGATTTTTCCAAACGAACTGCAGCATCAGCAATGACTTCAAATAAGTCAGACAGACATTTTAAGAAATCTAAGTCAATTTTATCTTACATGTTTAAGCAGTTTAGTTCTTTGAGTGTTTTTTTTTTACAGCTTCTAAGCAATCAAAAAATCTTTTAATCATCTGAAAAACACTGTTCCATCTAGTGTGGTTGTCGAGCATCAGTCCTTTGTCATGCAAAAATCTGTAAAGTTCGTTGTTTTTTTTAAGAACTTTATATCGAAACGATGAATATTTCAAAAACTTAATTAGGATTCGAAGTTTCTGTATACTTATTTAGATATTTTCTTCATATTTAATCTCATTCTCGGAATAGTCAATAAGAAACTCTCCTTCAGTCCCTCCATCAGTTTTCATTGCCGTTTCAACATCCGATTCAGTTTCTTTGTTTACAATTTTGCTGCAATCTTTTTTAGCATATATCAAATCACAAACTCTCAAATGAATTGAATGATTCTGACATATCTGATGTGGAAACTTAAATATGGTTCCCAATTTCACCATCCACCTACAGCCATCCGTAGTTTTACCTCCAATATTTTCACTATCTATACCAAATTCTTTTAATTTTTCCATCATCAAAATGTTTAATGTTTCAGCAGAACTAGGAGATGGCAATCTTACCATTCCTAATCAATACATTTTGTTGTGATAAACATTTAAATTGTACCATCTTCTATACTACTGCTACACTGGTCTGGAACTGGATGGTTTTAAATCTATTTTCTTGCAACTTTTGACATATCCAATTAGGCCTTTTGTGCTGCCTCCTGGAAAAGCGATTCTTTTATGACATTTTTGCAATCTCCGTATTTCTTTTCATTTGCCACATCTTTATCAAAGTAATTCCACGCTTCCGAAACCATTTTTCTCTATGAAAGAAAAATTATCAATTTGATTATGACCTCAGATATTTGTTTTTAATTTTATTTTAATTGTGATAAGTTCTCACATTTTAGGTTATTAATCAAGTTATTCATTCTAATAGGTAAGTATAATTAAATATCAATTATTATTACTTGTTATCACTGATAACGATTTATTACATAATTTTGCCATAATGCATAGTTGGCCGGATATTAGACTTATCATGGACAAAATTATTTTGATCATACCATATACGACACTACTTGTACAAAATAAAAGTATCATATGTTTAAAATTTACCTCGTAATTTAAAGACCAGTTTTTTCATAAATTATAAATAATGATCTTGACTAAATATTTTTTTTGTAAAGGTAAACTATTGAATAGTTAAAATATATTAACTAATATTTGTAATTAATATATATATATATATATATATACAAATATATATATATATATATATATATATACATATTTAAACAACTTTAAAAAGTATTCTACACAATAGAGTGCTCAATGTTCTTAACAGAACAGAGCAATTATATTAGTAGTAGAAAATCACTTAACAAAAATTTTTTCGATTTAACACTGTGTTTCATCAACAAAGATTCATCAGAAATGCATTTCTGATGAATCTTTGTTGATGAAACACAGTGTTAAATGGAAAAAATTTTTGTTAAGTGATTTTCTACTACTAATATATATATATACATATATGTATACATATCCCTTACCCTTACCTTGGCTGGCTAAAGTTCGCCATTATGTCAATCTGAAAACATTATTAAACATATACCATGCCATTTTTGGCTCGCATATTCGGTATACTTGTCAAATATTGGGACAATCTCAACAGCAAGAAGTTTTAAGGATATCTCATCTTTAAAACAAAGCTTTAAAAATAAGACATTTTCAGAATTACAAATCCAATCCTAATTTGCTTTATCTTACTTCTAAGATATTTAAACTATGTGACCTTGTTCAATTCTTGAATTGCCAGTTTGTCTGCAACCACCAACACAAAAACCAACCTTTTACCTTCAAAAATTTTTTCCCAAAAAATGCAAATAACCGATACTATCATCGATCAACTGATAATCTGAATCTTTCAGTTTTAAATCAAAGATATGTGTATCTATGTATAAGTGTTTGTGATAAGCGCATGTGAATAAGTGTGAGTGTATGTGTATATGTATACATGGATGTGTATGTGTGTATGTTTATGTTTGTATATATATTTTATATTTTATGTTTATGTTTGTATATATATTTAAATGTGAATATATATGTGTGCGTGTGTGTGTAGGTATATATATATATATATATATATATATATATATATATATATATATATATATATATATATATATATATATATATATATATACATATATATATATATATATATATATATATATATATATATATATATATATATATATATATATATGCGTAAATTTATATATATATATGTATGTGTGTGTGTATGTATGTATATATATATATATATATATATATATATATATATATATATATATATATATATATATATGTATATATGTGTGTTTATATATGTGTCTATATATGTGTGTATGTAACATCCACTCATATATAGACACATATATAAACACTTAATTGAATTAAGCTTTTCTCAAATTCATTCTTCCTTAACTTTTAAACATTCTGAACAACTATGACTTTCACTCCCAATCAGTAAAAGTAACAAATTGCTGATTGGTTGTATATATCCCCCACCAAAAATGATGGAGAAAACTGCTAAAAAAATTAAAAATTGTATAACTTTAGCTAAAAAATCTGTTAATAGTAACCGTTTATCGGGACTATTACTCACAGGCGATTTTAGTTATCCTAACATTGTTTGGAATGATGACTACTCAAAAAACTTTAAAGGCAAACCAATTGAAGCAAATTTTATTGACACACTCAATAATTCATTTTTGTATCAATGCATACACTCACCAACATTTATACTTTAGAAAGATAAATGCATTAACACATTGGATCTTGTTATAACAGACTCTCCAGACAAAATAAGTAAAATCGCCTTTGATTCGCCTCTTGGATGTGCAACACAAGGTCACTTAGGGGTCGTCCATAAAGTAGGTACGCCAAAAATTTTGAAATTTGAATCATCCTCACCCCTGTTGCCATGAGTACTTTTATGTCCCCACCCCCCTTAAAATGTACGTACGTTTCTCAAATACCCCATTCCCCCTCCTTTACTTTTTTTTCTGAATAAAAAGTTATTTAAAAAAATGGTGGAGGGTACCTTAGATACTTTATACGACCTCAAAGCCCTTTGTTTGCGTATTTATAAAACGTCTTTAAATGTATATGCAAATAAAAATTTTAATAAATTTAAATTACCACAAAACAATGTGTGTGTTTAGTCGAGAGGTTAACGCGGAGGGAACAGACGGTGGAGACCCAAGTTCGATTATCGTAGAATTCCTATTAAACTTTTTTTTTGCTTTAATAACGAATCAAATAAAAATAAACTATACTTAAGACGGACGTTTTTTTCAGGCACCCCTCTTTAGTTAGTAAAAAACGAGACTTACGCGAGATCAGTAATACTGAAAACAATGGCTAAAACCCAGTGCCGAGGGTGGGCTACCTATACCCCTTAATTGGAGGGGGAGGGGGAAACAGCAAATTTTGTGCTATTTTGCTAATTTAAGAAGCTTTTTAATTTAGCAAAACCTAGCGGTCAAATTTGGAAAATTTTGAGACGCTAATGACACGTTTTTTTTGAGGAGGGGGGGGGATTCCGACCCATCAACCGCGGCCCTGCTAAAACCTGTTTTTTGTTGACTCAAAAAATAGGCCAGACTCAGGGCCAGTACATATGGCATGTGTGCAAGGGTCCCCGCAGGATTTTTTGATGTTCCAGATTGAACACCTTCACACATTGTTCAAACTCCAAATTTAAGTTTGTTAACATGCCAAATGAGGTGGCCTTGCAAAAATTTAGGATGGCGGAGGCCTGGGAACAAAAAGTCCTTAAAAGTTTGCCTCCCTTCCCTGCCCAAACGTGAGGGAAATATGTAGCAAAATTTTCAACTTTAGCATTTAAAACTTAATTTAAATTTATCGACAGATTTTAATTTTTGTAGAAAAGTATTGTAAATTACAAAAGTTATGACCTTTTTTAGTGCCCTCACGTATGGGCAGGGGAGGGCAAGCGTGTTAGAGCATTTTATTCACAGGCCTTCGCTATCCCGATATTTTGCAAGGCCTCCTCATTTAGCATATGTATAAACAAACTTAAGTTATGAGTTTACACGATGTTTATAAGTGTCTTAAGTTATGAGTTTATAAGATGTTTGAACATCAAAAAATTCTAAGGGCGCCCATACATGTGTGTGCATAGAGGGAAACTATACACTAACTCCATTTACCATACATCTTTTTATGTTGGCAAACTAGAATCTTTAGTCAGAATATAAATTTTCTACTGATTAGCTGGTTAATTGTGATAAATTAGAAAATTGAAGTACGTACTTTTAAATTGTACCCTCCCCCCCCCCCTCCTTATCCTTTCGCTTTTTGAAGACTTCCCCCCTCCCTCCTATGAGCGTACGTACTTTATGGACGACCCCTTACTACTCAAATAGAATCTCATCATTGAAAAATCAAATTACTCAACCCCATTTATTTTCTCAAAATTATGTTATAAAAAAGGTAACTATGCAAAACTAAATGAAGCTTTTAATAGTTTTGATTGGATTGCTATGTTTCAAAATTTAAGTATCAATGATTCCTGCAAAAAATGGACAGATATATATCATAAACTATGTGCTAAATTTATACCTTCTATATCAAAACACACACAAAAAACCATCAACCTTGGATCACAACTGGCATTATTAAGTTAAGTAAAACAAAAAAACAACTATGGTACAAAAATAGAAATACAAAGTGGAAAGTTCCATATTTAGTTAATCTTTATAACAGTTCGTAATCAAATCAAAAAGTATACTCGTTCAGCAATTAGAATCTTTGAAGAAGATTTAGCAAACGATAAATGCAATCCAAAAAGGCTTTTCAAGTATATTGATTCTAAACGTTCATCATCAAGCCCTATTAGTGCATTGATCACTGAATCAGATATTAGCATAAAGAAAGTGGATATAGCAAATGTACTAAATTTGCAATTTCAATCCGTTTTCACAACAGAAAATGTACACACACTACCGCTTTTCCCAAACAGAACATCAAACACAATCAGTTTATTAAAAATAGATCTATCTCTAGTAGAATCACATTTACTCAAATTAGATCCAAACAAATCGTTT
Organism: Hydra vulgaris; assembly: GCF_038396675.1. Taxonomy (NCBI): domain Eukaryota; kingdom Metazoa; phylum Cnidaria; class Hydrozoa; order Anthoathecata; family Hydridae; genus Hydra; species Hydra vulgaris. The sequence continues at coordinate 70,707,719 of NC_088922.1, read as the reverse complement.
GGCACTGACTGCGTAAGTCCATCAGTTCTACAAAAGTGTGCAAAATCATTAGACAAACCATTATTGCTTATATTTCAACATTCAATTGATCATTCTGAACAACCAGAGACCTGGTTAGAAGCCAGTGTTACTCCATTATATAAGAAAGGCTGCAAAACATATCCAGCAAATTATCGATCAATCTTCCTCACTTCTGTTACTTGTAAAATTCGTGAGAAAATAATTAGAGATAAAATCACAGAACATTTATCTCATAATAATCTTATATCTACCTGTCAACACAGATTTGTCACAAATAAATCAAGTGTCACAAATTTTTTGGAAACTATGGATTTTATAACCTTTGCAAAATCAAATAAAAAATCGACAGATGTTATATTTCTTGATTATACTAAAGCTCTCGATAAAGTACCGCATAAACCTTTATTATTTAAACTGGAAAAATACGGAATTGTTGGTAAACTTTCTTCTTGGATAAACTCTTTCCTTTCAAATTGTCGACAACGTGTTGTTTTAGGAGAAACAATATCTGATTGGGTTCCTGTCATTAGCGGTGTTTCTCAGGGTTCTGTTTTAGGACCTACTTTGTTTATTATGTACGTTAATGATCTGCCTGATAAGATAAACAACTGTCATCAGCGTACATTTTACTACAATTTGTAAAATGTACGCTGATGACACAAAGATACTTACCACAATTGAAAGCAAAAAAGACTGTGAACGACTGCAGAGTGATATAAATTGGATTACAGAATGGACAAGAATGTGGCAAATGCAACTCAACGAAAGTAAGTGTAAAGTAATGCATATTCTAGGGAGTTCTAATTTACTAAAATTTGATTACTATATAAATGACCTTAGCACACACCAGAGAATTAAGCTTGAAGTAACAACAACTGAACAAGATTTAGGTATAGTTTTGTAATCTGATCTTAAATTTCACGATCAAGTCACAAAAGCGTTATATAAAGCTAATCGAATTCTTGGAATTCTAAAAAATACATTTATATCTAGAAATGTTACTATATGGAGTAAAATTTATAAAGTTTATGTGCGACCACATTTAGAGAATGCAGTGTCAATATGGTCGCCTTATTTAAAAGAATATTAAAAGTTTAGAGAAAATTCAAAAACGTGCTTCAAAGATACCACACAATCTTCATAACCTTAATTACTCCATTCGCTGTTCAGCAATTAAATGCTCATCACTAGAAAAGAAACGCCAACGGGGAAATCTAATTCAAAAACACAAACCAGAGAATTTTAAAAATAAAGTATTCTCGCACAAAAAACCTATGAAGGTCTCTCCACGAGCTGACCAACGTTAACAATACCGCAGAGAAATCAAAAAGAACTGAGTCAACGGTATCATTTCTTTAACAATAGAGTTGCTTCGATTTGGAATGCACTGCCAGATGATGTTGTCATGCAGCAAAGCACATACTCTTTTAAAAATAGCTTGGACAAATACATTGAACAAAGTTTAAACTTAATAATCTAACGAAACTGCATAATGAAAATGTAGTACCGAAGTTACTATAGCTTTCCCATTCTTTGGCATTTAACGTTGTTGTGTGCAACAGATGGGATGCTTTACTCAAAAAATGACAATAAAACTTTTTTATGTGTAACTTAAGTTACTTATACTACTACTACTACTAATATATATATATATATATATATATATATATATATATATATATATATATATATATATATATATATATATATATATATATATATATATATATATATATATATATATATACAGTAACGGTGCAACCAAATAATGCTAACTTGGTTTATTTATATAAAAGTGCTGCATTTTTTCAATTTAGAGAAATAACTATGTAACTGTTTAGAGACAAAGTCCTTCAAGTTTTATTCATCACAAAGTTCATTATTTGTACACGAAAATTAATAAATTAATCAAAAGTATTAAAAAAAGTTTATTTCCTTCTGGACAAAACTAGTGCAACTCGACAAAATGTTGACTAAGCTGTATTTCTCTATCAATATTTTGTGGCAAATCCTTTGTTGTCGATCACAGCCTTGCATCTTCGAGGCATAGATTCGATCAGGTGATTAATGAAACTTTGTGGAATAGCTGCCCAGGCCTTTTGGATAAGTTCAAACAGTTGATCCTTATTACGAACACCTTCACGATTAATTCTGCAGTTAATGATCTCCCATAGGTGCTCAATAGGGTTGAGATCCGGAGATTTAGGCAGCCAATCCATCACCGATAGGTGGTTGTCTTGAAACCACTGCTTGACTTATTTTGCAGTTTGTTTCGGATCGTTGTCTTGCTAAAAAACTTATTTTATTGACATATTTCATTCAGCATGAGGTAACATAACATCTTTCACGATATTTTTATACATGCAACGGTCCATTATTCCATCGTTTTGATGCATTGGACCTAGACCGTTAGCAGAAAAACACCACGAGACCATTACATTGCCTCCACCAATATTTACGGTCTTATGGCAGTAACGTAAATCGAGGCGTTTTCCGGCTGGTCGACGTACACGGCAAATGCCATCGTTCACTGTTGAACATCGTTCAATGATGTTGAACTTCGATTCATCACTGAACAGGGCAGTTCGCCATTTCCGCAAATTCCAGTCAATATGAGATGTAGCAAACAGGAGTCTTTTCTTCTGGTTTTTTAGTAAAATCAGCGGTTTCTTTGCAGAGCGTCGAGAAAACAATCCGGCTTCAACAGCACGTCGTCTGATTGTTCGGTCCGTTACAGGCAGCTCTAATTGCTTTTGTAATATCTCGACTGATGATATCCAGGGATCCTTGTTGACGGATCTGACGATCATAGAATCGTCTCTAGAAGTGGTGGAACGCGGTCTTCCACCTTTGTTATCTGCTGCCAACTTCCCCGTAGAACGATATTTGGAACATAGTCTTGATACGGTCCATTTTTTCACGCGATATTTATCACAAATACTTTTTTGTGACACTCCACTTACGTATTCGTCAATAATTTTATTTCTTAGTTCCAATCAAAAACTGTCTGGAGCCATTTTTGCACTTGTAGTCATAAAAATAATAAAAATAAATAATCGCGTTTCTTAAGGCTTACCGTGTTACATTTAACTTGTTATCATACAATAATGCTCTGTGGAACACAGCGTCTTGGTTGGATTTAGACTGTATTGATGTAATGAAACACTTGTTGTATTTCACTTCTCGTATTGACGTTCTTCGATAAAACACTTTGATAAAACTCACTTCGATAAACTCTCTTGATAATACTGACTGATTGACTTCCATATACTGAGTCAATTACATGTCAAATTACATGTCTCTTATATAGTAAAATGTATCTGTGTGAACCTGTTCTGAAAGATTCTAGATGCTTCTTTTCGATACTTCTGGAAGCTTCTGGCTGCGTCTGGATGCTTCTGATTGTTTCTGGATAATTCTGGATGCTACTGGATGCTTCCAGATGCTTCTTCTGGAAACTTCTGGAAGCTTCAGCATGCTTATGAAAACTTTTGGATACTTCCTTTAATTATTAAAAAAATTCCGTGACGTTGACACGGACCAGACTTAAGAGAATGAAACAAACCAAAAAAGTTGCACTTGTTTTGTCCGCTGCAAAATGGCACTTGTCAACAAAATTCTGCCTGTGTGCTGTAACCTGTCAGCTGATTGTAAATGTTTTGTCGAATACTGTATATATATATATATATATATATATATATATATATATATATATATATATATATATATATATATATATATATATATATATATATATATATATATATATATATATATATATATATATATATATATATATACACATATATATACATGTATATATGTATATATGTATACTTGTATATATGTGTATATATATATATATACATATATAAATATATATATATAAGTATATATATATATATATATATATATATATATATATATATATATATCACGGAAAAAAAAAACATCTAAACTTTTTACAGTATTTTTGTTAATAAGTTTATATTCACAGACAGCGATAAACAGATAGCTATTAGCATTCACCGCGAGCGGACGTGTTCTTTTTTACTTACTGATTATAAAAAAAAAAAAAAAATTTAAAATGGCTACTAAAAGTTTTACATCTGCACAGTTAAAAGATTTTTTGGAAATTCATAAAAATACTATTATGAAGATGTTTAATGATAAAATTGAAAAACTTGAAAACAAATTAAACTGACGAGACCAAGAAACGAGTAATTGACGAGAACAAGGAACTAAAAAAGCATTTACGTGAACTTAATAAAGCTGTCGAATTTGTGAGTAATAATTATGATAAAATAGTCGCTGATCATCAAACATCAAAAACATCATTGATAAATTAAAATGTTAACATATGTAAAATTGTTATTATGTACTTAGCTACTTTTCTTTTTTGTATATAAACTGACGATTTTTTTTCAATCTAAATGGGGCTCGAGCTGGAGCAAGCAGAAGACAGTTTATGTCTTCTGCTTGCTCCAGCTCTCTTATTTATTAACGCGATTTTTTTCATTGTAAATTTTAATATACGGCAAATAATAATAATAAAAAAAAAAAGAAATAGATATTTATTAAAATGACCTTTGATTCTTCGCTTTTTGAAATTATTTTATTTTGACTTCTTTATTGTATCATGCAATTCAAGTTAAGATAAAATATTGTCTTTGCAAAAATACCCCCTATAAAAAAAGAATCACTTTTCAAAGAGCTAAACTCAAACACAAATATATTTGGATTAACGGTGAAACAAGAAAATTTTTTCAATCATTTCATGATTTTCTGTTTTTAATAATTTTCGTTTTTTTATAAAATTAAAGATATTTTTTTAGACATGTTCATTACTTTTCCAGTTTATTGAGGAATTGTTTTTTCTATTTCAGATGATGTTGCTAAACAACTTTTATTCAATAATCTTTATATAACAGGAAAACTCAGGTGAGCATGATATAGCAAGTTAGTCCATATATAGTCCTGGTATTTGTCGAATTTATATTTGAATGTTTGAATGTTGTATTTATATTTGAATGTATATCTGAATGTTTTTTTATCACGTTCTTGAAAATGCCTATGATTGAATTTGTTTGCACCTTTCTTTATATAAATTCGTCTTTATGTTTCTTATATAAATTCGTCTTTATGTTTCTTCATATAAATTCGTCTTTATGTTTCTTCATATAAGTTTTCTTTATGTTTCTTCATATAAATTCGTCTTTATGTTTCTTCATATAAGTTTGTCTTTACGTTTCTTCATATAAATTTGTCTTTACGTTTCTTCATATAAATTCGTCTTTTAGTGTCAAACAAAGAATACACGAAATCGTCAATCAACAAATATTTTTCAGCCATTTTATCAAATAACTGCTTTATTTTATTTCGATTCTGAATCAAACTTTTTTATCACTTCAGTTCAAACTCTTCAAACTTTTATAAATTTCATGTAAATTTACATTACATAACCACAAATACCCCATAAAAAATATCATTAAAAACTTCTCAATATATTTATAAATAATATTAATGTTTAGGCATTTGGATAACAATTAATTATGAATATTTTTAAATTTATAGAATTAATAACTCATGTAAATGTTAAAAAATGTTCCAACGCTTTCCACAGCTTACAAGTTGATTTATAAATAATTACTTTGCGTGAATTATCATAAACTATGCCATGGTAAATAGCGGACTAATATATTATATATGCATAATGTTAAATTATACATAGTATTAGAAATATATTATAAAAATGGTCTAACAAATATTTCAATAACATGTACATTTGTAAAGAAATTAAGGTAATTATTTTTATTTATTACGGTATTAAATAACTTAGTTGTATATAAATAAGTTTTATACATACATATATATATATATATATATATATATATATATATATATATATATATATATATATATATATATATATATATATATATATATATATATATATATATATATAAAAGCGATAAAGAAATGTCATCTCCTTGGATTACTAGAGGTCTCAGAAAATCGTCAAAAATTAGGCAGAAGCTTTACATAAAATACCTAAAATCAAAATCTGAAAAACATAAACAAAATTATAAAACTTATACAAGCTTATTTGAAAAGCTTCGCAAAAATGAAAAAAAAAACTACTATTCAAACTTGCTTAATAAATATAAGCACAACTCAAAACGCGTCTGGCAAATCATGAAGGAGGTGTCTGGAAAACTTAAACGAAATAAAAATTTACTCCCAAATTTTTTACAAATTGATAACAAATTAATAAATGACTCAAATGATATTGCATTTGAATTTAATAAGCTTTTCACCACTATCGGAACAAAATTAAGCGATAGTATTTCATTCATTAAAGATAAGTCTGTTGACGAGTTCATAACATCAATAAGCCCTAATCTAAATTTTACTGAGTTAACTTTTAATGAATTTGAGTTTGCTTTTAAGTCATTAAAACGTAATAAAGCTACTGGGTATGATGATATTAACACAAATATTGTGATTGATTCCTACGATGTTATAAAAGATATTCTTTATAAAATCTTCAGAGCATCCATTACGCAAGGGTCTTTTTCAGATAAACTAAAAATAGCAAAAGTAACTCCAATCTTTAAGACAGGGGATCGTACAAATATAACAAATTATTGCCCTATTTCAGTTCTTCCAGTTTTTTCAAAAATTTTAGAAAGAATAATGTACAACCGAATCTACTCTTATCTTGTTGAAAATAAAATTCTATACGAAAACCAATTTGGTTTCAAAAAAAATAATTCAACCGAGCATGCCATTCTTCAACTAACGCGCAATATAACTGACTCTTTTAAAGACTCTTGTTTTACACTAGGAGTGTTTATTGATTTGTCTAAGGCATTTGGTACTGTCAATCATCAAATCCTGTTGAAAAAACTAATATCATATTGTATTAAAAACCACTGTTATGGTTTGAAAGTTATCTTACTAATCGTAAACAGTCTGTTTACAATAAAGATTCTATATCTCATCTGTTAATGAATACAACATGTGGTGTTCCACAAGGATCCATACTTGGTCCACTTATTTTTTTAATATACATAAATGATCTTCATAAATCATCAAACTTAACAACAATAAATTTTGCAGATGACACCAACTTGTTTTTGTCTCATAAAGATAATAATATGCTTTTTACTAATATGACAAATTAATTAAAAAAAGTATCGGTTTGGTTTAAACAAAATAGATTGTCTCTAAATATAGAAAAAACTAAATGGACACTTTTTAATCCACCTTCAAAAAAACAGAAACTGCCTGCTATCATGCCAGACCTTTTAATTGATAATATAATAATAAAAAGAGAAAAAGTTACCAAGTTTCTTGGAGTATATATTGATGAGAATTTATATGGAGAAATCATATTGATAATACCTCCAATAAAATCGCTAAATGCATCGGAATTCTCTATAAAGCCAGAAATATATTATGTAAACACCAGTTAACACAATTATATTATTCATTTATACATTGTCATATAAACTACGCGAATATTATATGGGGAAGCACTCATAGAACAAAACTAAAATCTCATTTTCATACGAAACAACTTTTAAAGAAATGAATATTTTAAATGTATATCAACAAAATGTCTTTAATGTTTTATGTTTCATGTTTAAATGTAAAGAAAATTTGTTGCCAAACGTGTTACAAAATCTTTATTTTGTATATTTTGTAAACTTTGTATGAAACCTAAAAACAAATATAATCTTCGAATTAATTACAATCTTATTGCCCCTTTTTGCCATAAAAGCGAAGATCAGTTTTTTGTTTCTTATCGAGGTCCTTATCTCTGGAACAAAATAGTCTTACCAAATTTTGATTTTTCTACCCAACTGACTATTGCTTCATTCAAACAAAAATTTAAAAAAATTATATTTTTAATTGAAAATATTTTGATTTATTTTTAATTGTTTTTTTGTTTTGTTATTTTTGTTTGTTTGTTCGTTGTTGTTCTATTTTTTAATCTTGGCTTTTTAAAATTTTATCTTGCTTTTACATGTTTTTGCATAAAGTTGTATTGTTATTTCACTTAAGACATTGTATTTTTATCAAAAAATAATCATATATTGTAAAGGGCTTCATGACAAGATCCACATGATCTTCTAGAAGTCCTGTCGTTACTAATGTAAAAATTGTAAAATATAATTGGTTATTGTAATATTTTTAAACGGCAAAATATTAAAAAAAAAAAATTTTATATATAATTTTATTTTCATTTGATTTACATTTTAAGTAATTAATGTATGATTTTTGTTAAGTTTTTGAAGGTTTACGCAAACCCTTTGTAATCCAAGGCGATGTAATACTTTTAGCTTGGAGATTTAAAATAACTTCAGGGAAATTTGTGTCGTTAATATCATAGAAAGTTTTAAAAAAGGAGTTATAAACTAAGTTTGTATTATCAGAGGCGTTAATAAAGTTCCAATCAATTAAAGATAATTGTTCTTTAAAAGATTCAAGGTTACTTTTTTTAATAACGTCATTACATAAAAACGAATTAAAATTTTTTATTTCACCTGAAGGTGGGCGATAACAGCAACTTAGAATTTTATTTTTTAATTTATGGGTTGAAACTTTAACCGTTAAAACCTCTTTATCAGCATCAGTGATGCTCATGTCATGCCGGATAAAATATTGTTATTTTTAACATAAATAAGAACGCCTCCGCCACGCTTATTTGTTTTTCGTGCCAATGAAATTTCGTGCCAATGAAAACCCGGCAGTTCAAAATTGGTAAAAGAATTTACGTCATCCGAACTGCACCATGTTTCTGTTAAGCAGATTATATTAAAAAGATTACTAGTTTCTTCAATAAAATTACTAATGATTTCATAAAATTTTTTTAAACTTCGAATATTAATGTGAATTGTGTTAATATTATTTTGATCAAGTAATCCTTTAATTTCATGGGTATAAAAGTAGTTGCATTTATTTTGCAAAACATCAAAATCAGTAAAATAATTAAGATCAGGATCAGATTCCTCGTCTAATAAGAAATCATTAGTTAGAAAAAACTCATAAACACTAGACTCAAAATTTATGGTTTTATTAGAATCCATTTAATTTTTTTTTTTTCTTATTCGAAATGATATCAAAGAATTTCTTTTATAAATCCCGTATGATTAATTTATTATATACAACTTTAGCGTACTTACCCTTCGCCCTTAAATCTTTTGCCTCATTCAGGAGTTTTTTCCGCAATTCCAGCGTATGTTTACTATAATCTTCATTTATGTAATTCTTTGAGACCATAATTTCATCGTCGTATATTTTCTTAATATCGTGGCTTTGTCTTTGAAGTTAAGAAATCTTACTACGATCGATCTATTTTTTTATTGTTTTCAGGTAATTTTTTGCCACCTCGATGCGCCCTTTCAATTTCAAAGTTTCAATGTAGTTGAAGTTTATTATTTAAAAATTCCCTTACTTTATTTTCACTGTGTTCCCAACTTTCATTTTCAATTTCTTTAATCTCGCAGAATCTTAAGTTGTTGCGTCGACTTCTGTCTTCAAGTTCTGCCAATTTGTTAATCATTTTAGAATTTGCATATATATATATAATATATATATATATATATATATATATATATATATATATATATATATATATATATATATATATATATATATATATATATATATAGTATTGGACAAAACATTTGCAACCAACATCGAACAATGCTAAAAAGTGTTCCTAATTTTACATGTCTTAAAAACGAAACGAACTATACTACCACAGCAAACAGTTCAGGAGTCTGGAGTCATAGCATGCCATGACATGAGCAATCAGCTGACAGGTGACAGCACACAGGCAGAATTTCGTTGACAAGTGCCATTTTGCAGCGGACAAAACAAGTGCAACTTTTTTAGTTTTTTTCACTTTCTTAATTCTGGTCCGTGTTAACGTCACGGAAGTTTTTTAATAATTAAGGGAAGTATCCAGAAGCTTCCAGAAGTTTCCAGAAGAAGCATCTGGAAGCATCCAGTAGCATCCAGAAATATCCAGAAAGATTCAGAAGCATCAAGACGCATCTAGAAGCTTCCAGAAGCATCGAAAAAAAAGCATCTAGAATCTTCCAGAACAGGTTCACACAGGTTCATTTTACTATATAAGAGACATGTACTTCGACATGAAATTCAGTGTGTATATGGAAGTCAATCAGTCAGTATTATTAAGACAGTTTATCGAAGTGAATTTTATCAAAGTAATTTATCGAAGAACATCAACACAAGAAGTGAAATACAACAAGATTTTCATTACATCAATACAGTCCACATCCAAACAAGACCTTGTGTTCAACAGAGCATTATTGTATTATTACAAGGTAAATGAAACACGGTAAGCCATGATAAGCGTGATTTTTTATTTTTATTATTTTTATGACTTCAAGTGCAAAAATGGCTCCAGACAGTTTTTGATAGGAACTAAGAAAGAAAATTATTGGCGATTACGTAAGTGGAATGTCACAAAAAAGTATTTGTGATAAATATTGCGTGAAAAAATGGACCGTATCGAGACTATGTTCCAAATATCGTTTTAAGGGGAAGTTGGCAGCAGATAACAAAGGTGGAAGACCGCGTTCCACCACTTCTAGAGATGATTCTATGATCGTCAGATCCGTCAAGAAGGATCCCTGGATATCATCAGTCGAGATATCACAAAAGCAATTAGAGCTGCCAGTATCGGACCGAACAATCAGACGACGTGCTGTTGAAGCCGTATTGTTTTCTCGACGCTCTGCAAAGAAACCGCTGATTTCACTAAAAAACCAGAAGAAAAGAATCCTGTTTGCTACATCTCATATTGACTGGAATTTGCAGAAATGGCGAACTGTCCTGTTCAGTGATGAATCGAAGTTCAACATCATTGGGAGCGATAGCATTTGCGGTGTACGTCGACCGGCCGGAAAACGCCTCAATTTACGTTATTGCCATAAGACCGTGAAGCATGGTAGAGGCAATGTAATGGTCTGGGGGTGTTATTCTGCTAACAGTCTAGGTCCAATGCATCGAGACGATGGAATAATGGACCGTTTCATGTATGAAAATATCCGAAAGATATTATGCTACCTCATGCTGAATGGAATATGCCAATAAAATGGGTTTTTCAGCAAAGCAACGATCCGAAACACACTGCAAAATAAGTCAAGCAGTGGTTTCAAGACAACCACCTATCGGTGATGGATTGGCCGCCTTAATCTCTGGATCTCAACCCCATCGAGAACCTGTGGGAGATCGTCAACCGCAGAATTAATTGTGAAGGTGTTCGTAATAAGGATCAACTGTTTGAACAAATCCAAAAGGCCTGGGCAGCGGTTCCGCAAAGTTTCATTGATCACCTGATCGAATCTATGCCTCAAAAATGCAAGGCTGTAATCGACAACAAAGGATTTGCCACAAAATATTGATAGCGAAATACAGCTTGGTCAACATTTTGTCCAGTTGCACTAGTTTTGTCCAGAAGGAAATCAACTTTTTTTAATACTTTTGATTAATTTATTAATTTTCGTGTACAAATAATGAACTTTGTGATGAATAAAACTTGAAGAACTTTGTCTCTTAAAATTTACATAGTTAATTTTCTAAATGAAAAAATGCAGCACTTTTATATAAAGAAACTAAATTAGCATTATTTGGTTGCACTCGTTTCGTCCGATACTCTATGTATATATATATATATCTATATATATATATATATATATATATATATATATATATATATATATATATATATATATATATATATATATATATAAATGAGATGTTTGAAACCAGGTTTCAAAAAGAAACAAATTTCAAATATTAAACAACTACCAGAGATCAATCAAAATCAATTAAAAACTTCTGTTTAGATAATAGCTACCGATTCTAACAGCAGCTTTTTTTTCTCTCATTTTAAATTTCAAGTCATATTAAATATTTTTATTTAGGCAAAACCACCATTGAAATCTAGTTGATTATTAAAAGTAAATAAATGAATAAACCATTTTCAACAAACTATTATTCAATAGCTTGTTAGCACATTGAACTTTTGCCTCTCAAATTTATCATAAATATTATCGTTTAAAGGAGGTGAGGTTTTGAAACATAGTTTTTAGACTAAAGTTGAGTTTTTAATATATTCGACTGTATTTACAACAAAAAACACAACTTTGTTTCCTTTAAAACTTATAACATTCTTATATAAGCCTAAATTAAACAGAGACTTGGTGCTCAAAAGTAGAAAATTTGTGATTTTGAACGCCCCTGGGGAAGCTTTGAGTAACGGAAAAAGTATGTTGCAGATATTCTAAAAACAAATTTTTTTTTTTTAATGTATAAAACTTGATATTATATTTGATTATAAAACCTCAGCACTTTCTTTCATTTCAAATACATTTCAAGTCAACGTTTTATTAAACTTCAAACCGCAATAACATTAACAAAGCGGTTCAGCTTTGTTAATGTTATTGCATATGTTATAATGTTATTACAATCTCAAATTTTCAGGTTTTTCTTTTAAAATAAATTGAAGATATCCGTCAATTTTCAAGAAAAATTAATAAATCAACCTATGAAATATATACAATAATAGATTTTTCGAAAATAGTTTTTCACTTATGTCCACCATCAGGCCCGTTTGCCCTTTTTTTCTATTTTTCACAATGGCCCTTTTAATGGTAAGTCGTGTACATTAATTTACTTTGAAAAGTAATTTTGGTTATAATTATGTAAAAAATTTACATCAAAATGTTATTTACTTTCTAAATGTAAAAAAAATTTTTTACAAATTAAACGTAAATATAATATTTAAAAAACATAACACTTACTTTACAAAGTAAAATAAAACTACATCGTAACAACAAATGACTTTTACGTGTAAAAGTAACTAATTAGCAAAAACAGCTTACAGCAAGAGATTGTTATTTATATTTACAAGTAAAAGTAAATTTTGTCTTTCAAATTTTATTTTTTATTTTGTAAGTAATTAAAATGTAAATTATATTATTTACTCAAAGAACAGTCATTTTTCTCAAAGAACAGTCATTTCATGTCGATTTAACATAAACTTTTAGATAGGTAAGCATATTCAAATTCATTGTCTGTTTGAGGGCACTTCTGGATAATACATCAGGTAAAACTCTTATGTATGTGGGCTGTGTTTGTGGTGGGGCATCGGGAAAAGACTTTTTTTTACGTACATTATGAAGGGTAGTTCTATTACAATTAGGGGCAAGTATAGTCAACATGCGGGTATACCAGTTGTGTAAAGACAGGCTCCCTTGTCGCATGAGTGCTAATAGGGGCTGCTAATTAATGATTGATTTTTTCTTTTTTACTTTTTCTCCCGTTTTTTTTCTTTGTATTTGCCATTTCGATCAAGTATTTTTTTATGGTAATATGACGCAATATAATATTTTTGGTATTCGCAAAGACATGCTAAAACAGCTTTAAAAAAGTTATAAGTCATTCAAACTATCTTATATAATTTATATGATTAACGAAATGTTTATCAAGTATAGTCTTTTATTGCGTTATATTGTATATAATTTATTTAAAAAAAGATGTTAAGGAAAGCTGGTTAATCTTTTACTACAGGTTGTGTGCACCCTAATAACCTCCTTTTTGTTGTGTTGGTGTCCAACCAGCACAAGAACGATTAGAAAAATAAAATTTTATTCAATTAAAATAGTGCTTTAGAATAAACTTATAATAATTTTTTCAAACGTTAGTTTGACTTTAAAAGTTGTTTGTCGGCTATCATATGTCCCGGAATCTTGAGATTGATATTTCACTACCTTCCAGTTTAGTTAGAGCTCTGAGACTTCCAGCATTTGTGTAAATTTAATAAACGTACATGTTAAAATTGTTTTCAGAGCCAACTGGAGAACTCCACTTTTTTGAACCTCTTTTTTTTATTTTACTTTATTTTTCAGACTTTTACTTTGATTTTACTTTACCTTGATAGCATTTGTGCAGTCCCAATAAACATGCATGTTTAATTTGCTTCTTTAAAGTTGTGGCTTATAACTTTTTAGAAAGAAAGATTTTTTGTAAAAAAGCTTTGAAAAAGCTTTTTTTTGTAAAAAAGCTTTGAAAAAGCTTTTTTTTTTTATTCATTTGTTTTAATATTAACATATTTGTCGGGAGGAAATAAATAAAAGTTTAAGTGTAAAAAAAGCCCTAAAAGTTTAGCGTAAAGGAGCCGGGCTTTTTTGTAGCTATGCTGTTACTTTTCGCTTTTCTCATTCAGCATGGTTCATGTCAGTGCCGTTCCGAAGAGGTTTTTCATGGGGGGATAGGGGTCACGGTTTGTAGATTTGGGGTCCTAACATCAATGAAATATCCTATGAAAATCCTTTTAGTTGGTAATAGTACATGTTTATGGAAGTCCATATTGAGGTGTTTTGAAACCCTTCATTAACATCTAAATGGAAATTTGTATCTCTAAGTATTTACAAACTAAATGATCTAAACTCGGACTTTTTCAGTGCTAGATTCATACAGTAAACATGCTCTGTGAAAAAAATTAATAAAATAAAAAATGTTGCCAACCAAATATTTAAGTTTTCTTATTTTAATAACTTTTTACAAAATTTGATTTATTACGTTGATTTAAGAGCATTTTTGAAAACTCGAACTCGAATCCAGAGTTTTTTCCGGTAGAGGTAGTTATACAATACAAAGAAAATTGTAAACAAGGTTTTTGTGAATATATTAATTAAGTTTGAAGATGCCAACGTTTGCAAAGACCCATGAAGAAATCTGTTTGTGTCATTTGCATGAAAAAAGGTGACCGAGAGCTGACCGAAAACAACAAACCAAAAATCCTTCAACAAATCTAGAAAGATCTTGATTTCAATGATGAGAGAGTGCCTTTAGCAACTCTTATCTCATGCCGATCTCAGATTGGAAAGCTTTGTGATGGGAAAACAAGTGCTGAAAAACGTTGCACAAAGTGCTTGTCAATTATTGGAGGTGGGCTTCCTCACAACTGCACTTTAGGAACTCGCCATGAAAATCTGAGGAAAACTGCAGCTGCAGATCCCGTAGGAGCAGAGCAATGTTTGCCTCACCAGTTTTGGCTTCTAAAAGTGCCTCTCCAAATGGAACCATTAGGCTTCGTAAACCAAGTGGAAAGATGTTGTCTATGAGAAGAGGTTTGCTGTGCTGATTTAATATTGTTAATTTGATTTAAAAAAAACGTTTGAACTTGTCAATCAAATATTATAATAGGGCTAAATAGGGAAAGGCAAAATTAAAGTAAATTAAAAATGCTCCTTCAATATTCTTAATCAATTCTAGTTTAACTTTCTTAAAAAATATTCTTATATAATTAATTTAGAACAAAATATAAATATTCTTATATTTTGTTCTAAATTAAATTCTCATATCTTTACCTAGTTTAATCACTTGATTGATTTTGAACTTTCTATTTTTTTTGTTTTTTTTTTGTTTAGGTCCATCATCAGCTCAGCAACTCTTTAAAGAACCTCTTACAACGGAAAATATGGTTCAAATACAGCAGAATACTGGACTGTCCAACAATGGAATGCGAAAACTTGGCTCAGCCCTGAATCAAATTAGTCCTGTAAAATTGGTGGAGCCGAGTTTCCCTCTTAAGTTTACTCAAGCTGGTCAAGAGCTTCATGATCAGTTTATTGTCAGCAGCATAACTCTGGTAGAAAATAAGAAATTATGTCAGGTGGTTCATTGCTAAATTATCAGCAGTCTCAGTGAATCCTTTAAATCAGCTTAAAAATTAAAAGAATCTGCCAATTTGAAGTTGAGAATTGATGCAGGAGGCTCCTTTCTGAAAGTAAGCTTCACTCACATTGTTTTGGAGAAGGATGAAATGCCACAAAACAGCCCAGTTCAGAAAACTATTAAACTCAATCCTCAACCAAAGCAACAAGTGTAAAACAGCAAATTATGATAGCACTTGCACAAAACACTTCAGAGAGCTACCATAATGTGAAGGCTATTTTGAATCTCATTCAAGTTCAAGATGAATGTAAGAAAGATTCTCTCATCATTTCTTGCAATTTCAAGCTGGCAAACATTTTATTTGGAATACAGCCTCACAGCAGCAAGCATCCATGTTGTTAGTGTGATGCCTCATCACCAAATCTCTAAAACTGTGACCACCTGAGAACTTTCGGTGTGATCAGAAGACAACATTCCGAATTCATCAGAGCAGGAGGAGCTTTGAGAAAATCAAAGGACTTCAAAAATGTTGTTCACTTTCCAATACTCTATTTTCCAGATGACAAGTTCGTCCTTGAGGCTATCTCACTCATGGAGCTTCATTTGCTACTTGGTGTGGTAAATCACTTGATCAAATTTTTTTGTGATCTTTGGCCCAAAGCCAAGGATGGCCCTCATCACTTCATATTTCTATCCAGCCTTTCCATGGTGATCATTTCAATGGGAATGACTGCATGAAGCTCTTGAGAGATGTGAGCAAACTCCAACTGCTTTCAGAAAAGAAAAATTTTACTCATGCTCATGGCTTCATTCAAACACTTACGCTATTCAAGGATGTTGTGACTTATTGCTTTGGCCAGAATTTGGACCCTGACTACGAATCCAAGATTGCTCAATTCCAACAGAGCTACATTAAACTTCCGATTTCAGTTACCCCTAAAGCGTATGCGATGTTTTTCTATGTGCCTCAGTTCATCAAGATGAAAAATTGGGATTGGGCCTCTTTAGTGAGCAGGCAACAGAAGCCTTGCACTTGAACTTCTAGGTTCATTGGGATAGTTACTAACGAGGTTCTTCCCACCCTGATTATGCCAACCATCTCCTGAAATGTGTAACTGATTATAATAGCAATAAAATCTAAACTCTACACTAGAAAGAGATTTAACATAGTTTATTTCAGAAAAAAAAGTTTGAAACATTTGCTTTCCCATGTGTCTTTCCTTGAAGAGTAATCAATCATCAGAAAGAAAATTGTTATTTATCTCGTAAGTGGAGTCTTGTAGAAAATAAATGAATAAAAATATTTTACAGATCTAGATATCATGTTTTATAAAAATTTCACGAAAACAAATATTTTGGTCTTAAAAGCTATCCATAGCCTAAATGAAAGGAACACTTTTGGATAAAAACTTAAATTTCAAATAAGTCCGTTGGATTTTAATGCAGGATTTTGAAATTACTCATTTTGTGCTACAATTAGTATACACAATTCTACAAATAAATCTACAAACCGTGAGTTGTCGTATGTGTTTTTTGCTAACTAGAGACAACCACAGACACAATAAAAAGGCCCTCGATATTTGACATTTGACAACTATACTTTAAAACTTGCCAACTGAAATGCTAAATACAAAATGTAGAATAAAATTGCAAAATACAGAGGCATTTTCAAAGGAAGAACAATAAACCACAGTCTTAAAAAAAACTTTTAAATACTGATGTAAATAAAATCAAGATTAATCAAAATAAATAAATAAAATTAAAAAAGTAAAAGTAAGAGTAATTAACTTAAAGAAAATTTATATTTTAAATTAAGCGGTTGTTATGGTTTTCATAACCATAACAACCGCTTAATTTAACTCCGAATTTAGTAGGGTGGTTCAAAAAAGCACACTTTTAAATTCAAAATTGTATGATCGATTTTGAAGAAAAGTGACTTGCAGTTATTTCATCTTATAGATGAAATAAAGTCAAGTACTTTTTTTTTCAGCAAATTTTTGTTACTTTTTTTACTTTAAATTTTTGAAAATTTAAAGTAAAAAAAATTTGTTTGTTCTTGTTTATATCACAATGTTGAAACAACCACCTTATTCGGCTTGAGTGTAAACTTTTTATAATCATACCTTTTGAATATTAAATTTTAAACCGTCAGGGTTAGGGTTAGATTAAATTTTAAACCTGTTGACTTAAATTTTGTCTAAAAAAACAAAAAGAAAAGTTAGTAATTTGTCGCCCTCACATTAGGGGAAGAGATGGTAATCGTTTATGGGTATTTTTTTTTCCAGGCTCCAATCACCGCAAGTTTTATTGCTTAATTTATTGCTAAGATACAGTTCAGGTTATACGTATATTATACAGTGGCGTAGCAAAATATTTTTGGCCAGTAGGCATACTGGTCCAGGTGCCCAATTTCTGTTTCACTGGAGCAATAACTTTTACTAAAAAAAAGCAACAGTAAAAACTCTTAAAACACATCTTGAGACTCCTTAACCTCGCGCCCTTGGCCTAGTTGTTGAGAACGGTAAATGTTGCTTACAACAGCCTTGCTGTAGTTAGGCCACAGATACTACACGCATATAAAGATATTTACATAAATAGCTCTAAATTTTTTACGCCAAAAAAATGCCACAGCTATTAAAACCTAATTAGGGCTTTCAGGGTCTGGGTACTCTTTGGAGCAGGTGGCCTTTTTTCTTATTAAAGTCGTGAAAAAACTTTACAAAAATAAATCCCCCTAATGAAAATTTTGGAGCTCCTAAATCTGCGGGACATGGGGTTGTAGCCCCCTTAATACAGGACAGGTTTAAACTTTTTCTACTTAGTTTCTAAATAATAAAAAATTTAACGCAAAAAAAAAATTAAAAAGAACTAATAGTTATGCCTATTATGCCTTTCAAATTGTCTACCCTATCTGAGTCTCCCATTTATACGCCTATAGACACACGGTATATACGCATATATATATATAGGGTATATACGCCTTCTCACTGTCATTTTCAGCTTTGTCTGAATTCTAGACTTTAATTTTTGCATTACTGTTGTACAGGATCCTCCTTAAGTTATTGTAGAATATAAGTAAATTTTCTTACTTTTTTTATATAGATTATATTTACTTTACAAATTACATAAAATGTAAGCTTCTGTAATTTAAGTTTTATTTTATATAATTTATTTTTAATAAAAAATTATTAATTTTATAATAAAAATTCCTACTTAAAAAATATTATTTTATTGGTAAATTTAATTTACATTTGGCAGCACATAACTTTTTTTATTTTTGCCGTTTCAAATATTTACAATAAAGACATATTACATTTATAAAAATTCACCGAGCCCCGTCACACATTGATTTTATTTATAAACAAATAAAATGTACAAAAAACGTTAAAAATGCATAACTTTTGTCAAATAATAAAATCACTTTTATATTGATCTATAAATAAAGAAAGTTTTTTATACTAATACAAATATATTCGATACATGTTTAACAATTTATATTATAATAGAAACGTTTTTTCCATTTAAAAATTTAAAGTCTATTGTATTAAAATCTAATTGAAGGAAGATTCTTTTAAAAACTGTTTTAAATTTTTCTAGTGAGTAGTGTTCTTTATCGAACATTTTAATTAAATTTTTTCATAAAAAGGTCCTCGATATTTAATTCGGTAAGAACTTATTTTTAAATTAATTCTCGGAACAATAAAAGTTATTCTCTGAAAACTTTTTTGGATATTTATGAGATCAATGATGTTGGATACCTATGATTGGATGTGAAACTTCCATGATAAGTTTTCATCAATAATTACTCCCAAAAACTTTACAGTAGATTCCCTTTTTACATCTGTTATATTGAATTAAAGATTTGGCAGTTTAAGTGGAATATTATCAAATTGATTTGGTTTGTGGAACAGGATGAATTTAGTTTCATTTAGAGCAAAGGCGGATACTTATGAACCATTCATTAACTTTAGATAATTCTTGATTTAAAATTTTAAAAAGATTTTTTATATCTTTGTGCTAATAAAATAGATTGGAATCGTCAACAAACAATATAAGATATAATTTTTTAGATGCTAAAATAAGTCATTTATGTACACTAAAAACAATAATGGTCCTAAGATAAATCCTTGGGGAACCCCGCAACTTATAGGTTATTTTTGGTTTCATTTGTTTCATAGGTTATGCATTGTTTCCTGTTAGCCAAGTACTCTTTAAGCTAAAATAAGTTTAAGTTGTTTACTCAGTAAAGTTCTAATTTTTTTTATAAGGATTTCATGATTGACAGTGTCAAATGCTATAGCGCTAATTTATCTATGCCTGCTATTTTTCAGAGTGGAGAAAGCATTACGCAACTCACTTATATTTAAATTTAGTTCTGTCATGATATTATTTGTCGTTTAGAGTAAAGTTTCAAATTTTACGGTACATGATGGAATTTTAGCCGCCGGATTATAGATATAATCTCTCTGATTATA